>NW_028252000.1:0-26697 GCF_964263255.1 Lissotriton vulgaris | reverse complement strand
CAGGCAGGCCAGGCTGAGCCGGGCACCGCTTCGCTGGGCAGGAAGTAAGTTAGAGGTTAGGGATGCATACCTAAACTGCAGTTTTCAGAGACAGAAGAGACTCTGAGTCTCAAATAAGGGCCTGGCTCGACGGAGCCAGAGAACGTGTGCTTCGCGTTATTTAAAAGTGTACCATGTAAAGACGTTGGCACCATAGGCCTAAAAGCCAAATTAACGGGGTTTTCATGGAGAACTGAATAACTGACATGTTAACGTTGGACGCAAATGCATATGCGTCTTCGTGGCATGCACGGAAAAGAAATTACATGACATACATGGAACATGGGTGCATGGATAGGGTGCGAGTGGGGGACACATTGATTACCTAAAAATTTCTATTTCCTCATTCCCACCTTGGCCCCTACTACACCCTTTAGGATATATCTATCTTCATGAGACTATCTGTTCGTATAGCATCATTTGTTCATCTTTTTTCATTCGGGAACGGGAACGTGAACTTGGACGGGGAATACAAGCTGTGGCGCACAAGCCGCAAATCGCTGGCCCACATTGCAGACAGAGACAACAACTGAATACTATGAGCAGTATTATTCCCAGGAATGACAATACTTTCCATCCCCAGGCGGATATCACACTCCAAAGCCAACCGGACCAAGTCCAGGTGCCAGGATTCTGGTGCATCTGGTGAGCTATATTATGGAGCCTTGTTATTGCTTTATATACCGATGGCGCGTTATTAGGAATGAAAATACAACAACTGGATCCGATGACTCTACAAGCTCCACCCCTATCGGCCAGGATGACGTAAAGGACAAGGCGATTTTGAAGAACAACAAGTCTCATAGCAGACTGCTCTTCGGTCAGGTTACCTAAAGCAAAAGTAGTTTCGTTCACTACTGCTTCCAAAGTTCTGGTCAATCTTCGTATTATTTTACTATTTTGGACGGGACCTATGAACCAGAAGTATCCTTTAATATAATCCTTATACTGATCCCATGCTGACTCAGAATAATCGATAACAGGAGGAAGGTCTCTCTTATGTCTTACATGTACAAGATGTGAATTTCGATGATAATCAGGTGGGGCTAGGAAAACAGGTGGCAATAGGAACGTGATATAACACGTTCCATCCCAATCTAATGGCAGACGTACATAAGCTGTCTGACCACATATAAAATAAGAATGGCGGGAGGCTTTGAAAGTAGACTTTCCTTTATCACTGAATTCGACCACAGTATTACAATCACTGTGTCCTAGATGTACTGAACCATTCTTTCTGACGCATAATTCGCCTTTCACTGGCAAAACTGTAATAAACGGCAAGTCCGAATCAGTCTCGGATTGAACGTTCAGAATCATGAGGTTAAGTGTAAAATTACCTAATCCATACACTTCATTTTCTAGATCGGTCCCTGTCCTTTGGGGAAGACCTTCCTTGTCTGGGAAACATATTTTATTCATAACCGTATTTAGGTTCCCCCATATCCAATTGCCTTGGGAAACCGTGGACTTACTATCTAGGGAGGACATTAAAGTAAACCATGCACCACACGAACCATTATGCGTAAACGGATAAGGAAAGAGGGGCAGAGCTCCCTTGTATTTCTGATAGGGAGGGAGTCGGCCACATACCCAGCAATTGGTGGCATTGCTGGTCTGGTGAGAATGGTGTAACATACGGATAAAAGTATTGTTGCGCATTGCTAATCGATAGGACAGTTCGTGGGGGGATAGGTCACTGAAAGTGTGCTCTACAGTGTCATTAGAGGAAGTATGTACATGAGAACCAAGAGGAAAGAAAACACGTAGCATTAAACTTATGCATATGATCGTAAGACTCAGAAGAAACATAAAAATCAAAGTAATAACGCATCGGCTATGCAGATTTTTGCAATATTTTTCTCTCTTTTCAATTCGCCTATCTCTCTGACTACTTGGGTCTATCTTATACATGTCAGAAACCTGTCTAACCGCTTCACCCGAGGGGGACTTAAACAATTAAACGCTGTCTGACTTACTAGACCTCAATTTGGCTCGGTACTCCTGTTGTGGAGTTTTCTCTAACAGGGGGAGTTTAGAGTCTGTAGCGGGGCAGTCCTTGAGAACAGTCTTTGGACACAGTCCATAAAATCTCTTCACGTGGCTGGAGTGCAACCACCCCTTCCGGCCTTCAATCTTTACTGCGGTCCTCGTGGTCATCAACACCAGTTTGGGTTCCTTCCACCTGGGCTCCAGAGGGCTCGATCGGTCAAAGTTGCGGACCAATACCAGGTCTCCGGGAACGATTTCATGCGGTTTCACCTGGGTATTGTCCGGGAAGGCAGCCGCGACCTGTGAACGACAAGATAGTAGTGCAGACATCAAGGAAGCCAGGTAATCTGTCAGCATAGTACTTTCAACATCAGTAATTTTGCGGGGCATTGGCGTACCCCACATGTTCGGGGGACGTCCAAAGACTATTTCATACGGGGACAATCCGGTTCTGGAATGGGCTACCGTTCGCATATAAAAGAGGGCAACCGGCAAGGCTACCATCCAATCTACTCCTTTTTCTGCACAGACCTTCGCTAACCGTGTTTTCAGGGTTTGATTATGTCTCTCAACGAGACCGGCGGCTTCGGGGTGTCGTACGCAGTGGAATTTCCACTGGTATCCTAACAGGAGTGATACCTGTTTCATGAGCTCGGACGAGAATGGCTGTCCATTATCAGAGTACACGACACGGGGCAAGCCGTATCGCGGGAAAAATTCACGGACCAACTGTTTGGCAGTGGTTACAGCAGTGTAATCTGGGACTGGATATGCTTCTGTCCATCGGGAAAGGGCACATACAACTACGAGGACATACTTGAATCCTCGGCATCTGTCCATCTGGATATAATCCATCTGGAGGACTTCAAAAGGATGGTCAGGAGGATGAAATCCACCTTGTTCCACGGGGATACCTTTGCCTGGATTGAACTGACAACAGATCATGCAGGTACGCACTTTCTGTTTGGCTGCTGCACGTAAATGCTTGTTGAACCAAAGATTCTGAATGCTGTCTAACATGGCTTTCTCTCCTAAGTGTGCTGGACTATGTGCTGTGTTAATGATAACTTGAACCATAGAGTCGGGGAGGAACCATGTGGCTCTTCCCTTCGTCATCCATCCCTGGTCTGTCTGGATCCCTCCTTGTTCAGTCCATTTCTTGATTTCATCTGAAGTTGCATGTGTCTGTATGTCAAGTACATCTAGTGTGGGATCCTTAACTGTCATGCAATGTGTCATTGGAGTTACTTCAGTCTTTGTCGTGTCAGTCGGAATGTCTGTTTGAGTCTGAGCTGTGAGTTTGGCTGTTCGATCTGCCAGGTCGTTACCCTGGGAAATAGTGTCAGTGACTTTAATATGTGCTTTGCACTTCATGATGGCTATGGCTGTAGGCAAATGTATTGCTTCTAACAGGGCTTGAATGAGGGGACCGTGTTGTATCTTGGCACCGTGAGAAGTTAAAAAACCTCTTTCTTCCCAGAGAACACCGAAGTCGTGAACGACTCCGAATGCATACTGTGAATCTGTGTATATGTTTACTTTCTTGTTCTTGGCTAGTATACAGGCTTGGGTCAGAGCGATGAGCTCTGCTGCTTGAGCAGACAGTGTGTCAATACAATGTGTTTCTATGACTTCAGTTTCAGTGGTCACTGCATATGCGGCTACTAACTCTCCTATGCTTGTTCTCATACATGAATCATCCACGTAAAGTGTCAGGTCTGGATCGGACAATGCAATGTCTGTCAAGTCTTGTCTGGGCTTTGTCACGGTATTAATGACTTCCACACAGTCATGTGGTGCTGGATCAGTTGTACTCGAGGGTAACAATGTAGCAGGGTTAAGTATGTTGCAACGTCTGATTTCTATGTGTGGTTGGAACAGTGTCAGTTCATAACCTGTCAGTCGTGCTATGGTCAAGTGTTGAGTCTGGGTTCGGTTTAGGAGGACTTCCACGGAGTGTGGAACTTGTACTGTCAGGGGATGTCCTAACACTATGGAGTCGCTTTGTCTGATAGCTAAAGCTGTTGCTGCAACTGATTTTAGGCACGCAGGCAGAGCCTGGGCCACTGGATCCAATGTACTAGAAAAATAAGCACAAGGCTTGTGTTTTCCTGCTTGATCTTGTGTGAGAACAGATAATGCTGTGCCATCGCGTTCTGTGACAAAAAGTGTGAAAGGTTTGCTGTAACATGGTGTCGCTAAAACAGGTGCTTGACATAGAGCTTTCTTCAGTTCATCAAAAGCTTGTGTATGTTCCTGAGTCCAAGGGAGGAAAGTCGAAGTTGCTGCCTCCTGTGTTGTCAACTGTATGAGTGGTTTGGCTAGATATGCATACTGAGGAATCCATTGTCTGCAGTAAGAAGTGAGGCCAATGAAGGCCCGTACTTCCTTTTGTGTCTTGGGTTGTGGCAGGTGTGCGATTAACTGAATACGATCTGGTGTCAACTGTCTACCCCTCTTGGACAGCAAGTGTCCAAGGTATACCACTTGCTGGGCACAGAATTGTAGCTTTGAAGGGGACACTTTATGCCCCTTTTCGGCCAGAAAATACAAGACTGTCAGTGATGCGCGTTCGCAGTCACGTTCGGTCCGTGCTGTAATTAACAAGTCATCAACGTATTGCAGTAGGGCAGTGTCAGTAGGCATGTGAATACAGTCTAGTTGTCGTTTCAGTGCTTGGCTGTAAATACTAGGACTTTCTGTGAACCCTTGAGGTGCACGTGCAAATTTGAAGCTTCGGCCATTTAAACAGAATCCGAAAAGGTACTGGCTTTCCGGATGGATGGGGACACTAAAGAAAGCGTTCTTGAGATCTATTACAGTAAAGAACGCCGCTTCGGAATCAATGGCAGTCAATAGGGAAGAAATATCTGGGACCACTGGGTACTGTGGTATTATACATTTATTTAATTCTCGAAGGTCGATCACCAGTCTGTAGACTGGAGGTGCATTCGGGTCAGTTCGTTTAAGGATTGGAATGATTGGAGAATTACATACATTTGAGTCAGTTTCTACAACTACTCCTTGTGCAATGAGCTCGTCAATAATTTTCAGTAAGCCTGCTACAGCCTCAGGTGGCAACTTGTATTGTCGGATTCGGGGCAGAACAACACCTTGTTTAAGAGTGACACAATATGGTGTAATGTGCATACAACCTACATCAGTTGGACCTTGCGCCCATAAATGCTGTGGTACATTCTGCAATCTTGGATCAAAATCTCTCAACACATAATGTCCTTTAAAATCACGTAAAAACAATCACTCCTTCCGGAGAACAACATATCACTGCTCCTAGTGCTTTCAACGTTTTAATACCAAGCAAGTTTTCAGGACATGATTTCGTAAGTAACAAGTCTGTAGTACGGGACAATGGACCAACTTCTAGGGAAACTGGCTTTGACACTTCGTTAACAATAGGCTTTCCTGAAAATCCAAGGGAAACATTCTGTGAGCCTGAGAGGGGTGCCCCTGGAACCTCGTCATGACTGATGGTAGTTCTGCTCGCCCCGTGTCAATCAAAAATTTTCTGTCTTTCCTTAATACCTGACTATGTACATAGGGACCCTCTTGATCTACAGGAACCCCAATAAGGGGCAAGCCAACCTCCCTCTCTAGGCTGTTTCATGAATACTGCTGATAATCGGGGTAATCTGACTGTGCATACTGGTACATTTGTTGCGTGACATGTTGCGTGGCAGCAATGGGTTGGGGCTGGGGTACAGCTACTGTCTGTTGTGCATTCTGTGGAGGTTGCGTGTTCTGTGGACTATTCTGTGGAACGTGTTCTGGTCTAGGCGGACGCGGTCTTTCTTTCGTCCTGCCTGTAGCAATATTGTATTTTTTTTTTTTTTTTAATTTTAATTTTTTGAAAACCTTTATTAAAAACAGAGCACACAGCTATTCAGCCTGACATCCCGGGGGCAAGGCAGCATGAGACATAGGAGAACATTAGTGCAAAAAGATCAACACATAATCATTGAAGGTTAATTTTATATTTTATATGAAGAACTAACCAAAAAGAGCGCCCAAGGGCGCGAAAAGACGGCAATAGAGTCCGATAGAAGTCAGGGCGTCAGGGACAGGTAGGGGAGGAAAAGCAGGGAAACGGCTAATAAGGAGAAGCATTCAGAATTGGAGGGTGGGGGGGAGAGACATCAGGAGAATACAATACATCAAATCACAGTTGGCGTCACAGGTCAGGGCGACACATGTTCATCTAAAGAAACAGGTTCAGGTGGTAGACAAACGTCCCCCCTATATGCGTTCCAGGCCCCCCATATTTTATTCCATGTCTGGGGTCTCCCTCTTGCCACATAAACCATCTTCTCCCGGAACATACACCAATCCATATTGGCTTTCCATTGCACCACCAGGGGGGCCGTGGACGCTCCCCATTTCTGAGCAATATCCCGTTTGGCCACCATGTTTCCCAGGGTCACCCACCTAGACTGTGCCGTGCTGTGGTCAGACGGTTCCCATACGTTAAGGAGACACCGCCGAGCTTCTGTGTGAACGACCACTCCAGTAACTTCACCCATAATCCGGTGCACCCTCCTCCAGTAGGAGGCTATTACGGGGCATTCCCACAGGATGTGGAGGAAGGTGGCGAGGGCTCCGCAACCCCGACGGCAGAGTCCGTCAGGCGAATACCCCATGCGCACCAGTCGGGGGCCTGTCACATACACCCGGTGCAAGATCTTGAACTGCACTAGACGGAGGCGAGAGGAGATTGCAACCTCCTATGGGGAGGAAACCGCACTCTGCCAGTCCTCGTCATCAAGTTCCAGACCATCCGCCACCCACTGGTTCCGCAAGCCAATGAGAAGATCTGTACGAACGTTAATCAATTTCTTGTAAGAAAGGGAGATCGCGCTATCTGGCATGTGCCCATCTAGTATCCTATCCTCCAGGGGGGAGCTCTCGGGGATGTCACCGTCCGGTGGCGTGGCCGAAAGCAGTGCATGCCTCAGCTGGGCGTAGCGGAAGTACTCCGTGTCACCCAACTGGTATTCGGTTTGCAGCTGAGGGAAGGTCTTAACAGTGCCCCTGGAAAGCATGTCCTCCACCCTGGTTATGCCGATGAGGTCCCATTTATCAAAACCCTTGGTGTGCCACAGTTTACCCAGGATGTCTGAATCAAACAGAGGGGTGAATCTAGTCAGTCTACCCTGCCAACCCTGCGCCTTGGTAATTGCCCGCCAAATATGGACCGCCGTCCGTGTAGGGCCCGACATCCGCCGATCTAAGGACCTCGAGTACAGGGCCCGGTAGTAGTTGCCGCCACCCAGGAGCCATCTATCCATGGCGTATCCGGGACTGTCCACAGGACCGTAGAACCCATGATTGAGGGCCGCAAGCTGGGAGGACCAATAGTACCGGCGCACATCCGGAAGAGCGATGCCGCCGTCATACCATGGAAGCGTGAGCTTATGGATAGCGACACGAGGTCGGCCGTCCCAAAGAAGGGTCCGCAGGAGACCCTCAAGTTCCCGGAAGTAGCGGGCCGGAAACGGGTCTTGGGCGTTCTGCAAGGCGTATAAGAACCTGGGCAGGGACATCATCTTAAACAATGCCGCACGGCCGAGGAGGGAGAGCGGGAGTTTACGCCAGCTATCCACGTCACGCCGTAGACGCTAGAGAGGAGGGAGCAAATTGTGGTCGTACCGCATCTTTGAATTCCCGGAGATGTAAATGCCCAGGTACCTGAAGCCATGGCTGGCAATCTGAATATTGCAGCCCCTGGGGAGGCGTGGAGTATCCCCTTTAAGGACGTACAGGGAAGACTTGGCCCAGTTTATAATCAGGCCTGAATAACGTCCGAAAAGTCTGAGCACGTCGCGGGCCACAATGAGGGACCTACAAGGGGAGGTCAAGTAAAGCAGGATATCATCCGCATACAGGGAGATCCTGTCTTAAAAGCCAGGGGACCAAGTGATACCATGTAAGTCTGGGTGCGTACACAATAAGGCCGCGAGCGGCTCGAGGGCCAAGGCAAACAGAAGAGGCGACAGGGGACAGCCCTGTCTGGTACCCCGATGAAGGGGAAATGATGACGACAAGCGGCCGTTGACCGTGACATTGGCCAGCGGCTCCGCGTACAATAGCTTCACCCAGCTCACAAAAACCGGCCCAAAGCCGAGTTTTGACAGCACTGCCCAGAGGTAGGGCCACTCGAGGGAGTCAAAAGCCATCGTGGCGTCAAGGGACGCAAGGATCGCCGGCTCCGCGAGCGTGTGGGCTCTAGCCATAACGCCGTGAAGTCGGCGCAGGTTAAGGGCGGTATTTCGGTGGGGGATGAAGCCCGACTGGTCGGGATGCACTAGGTCGCCAATGACTCCAATCAGTCGATTGGCGAGTAGTTTGGCAAGGATCTTGGGCTCCACATTAAGGAGAGAAATAGGACGGTATGACCGGCAAACGTCCCGCGGTTTACCCTCCTTATGGATGGCCACAATAGTGGCCAGTCTTTGATCCAGGGGAAGACGGCTCCTCTCAAATGATTCTAGGAACATTTTCCGCAGGTGCGGGGATACCGCATCCGGCCGAATTTTATATAGCTCGACCGGGATGCCGTTAGGACCAGAGGCCTTACCGGTGCGCAACGAGCGGATCGCCAAGGCAATCTCATCAGCGGTTATCTCCCTATCCAAGTCGGCACATTCCTCCTCAGAAAGGCGGGGAAGATCTATACCCGAAAGGAAAGCCGTCGAGTCAGCCTCGGAAAGGTCCGATTTAGACTCATAGACCCCCCGAAAGTAACCAGTAAAGGATTCGACAATGGCGCTCGGGTCCGTGAGGACGACACCGTCCTCACCCAAAATTTCAGGCACCACGCGGCTGGCCATCTCCTTCCTATCCAACCAGGCCAGTAATTTCCCGGCTTTATCACCTACATCATAGATACGGCCCTGCTGCTACTTAGCCAGAATCATTGCGGCATTCGTCGCAAGGTCATGGTATTCCGCTTGCTTCAGTGAAAGGGAATGTAAAACCGAGGGGACAGGCTCGGGTCCCAGTTGGGACTCAAGACTCAGGACCTCTTCCTCGATGCTCAGCAAGTCGGCATCCCTAGCCCTCCGGGCCTCTGCGATGAGCGCAAGGGCCTCACCTCTGAGCACAGTTTTAAAGGCCTCCCATAAGGTGATGGCCGAGCCAACCGAACCCACATTTTCCGCAAAGTAGAGGTCTATGGCTTTGGCCAGGAGGGAGCGAGTCTTAAAGTTGCGGAAGTACCACGGGTCAATCGCCGCCGGTCGTCCCGACAAGGCCACGTCAAAATCAAAGGAGACCCACAAGGGGGAATGATCAGAGATGCCCCGTGCCAAAAATCGGGCCTCTGACACGGCCGGCGCGTGCGCCGCCAGTGTGAGAACATAATCAATACGGGAGAGTCTCCCGTGGGCACCCGAGAGGAAGGAAAAGTGACGGAGCGTCGGATGGAGAAGACGCCAACCGTCCACCAGGCCCATGGACTCGAGAAAGGAAGGCAGCCACTGCTGAGAGCTACGGAGGTCTCGAGGCGGTTGACGGTCAAGGGAACCAGAGCAAACTGAGTTAAAATCACCCCCCACTATCAACAGACCAACCGGCATAGACAAGATGGCACCACCAAGGTCCTGAAAGGTACTGGATTGCAAACCTGGGGGGACGTACACAGAGAGCAACGAAAGGGAACGCCCTTCGCATCTTCCCGCCAGAGCAGCGTAGCGCCCCCTACCATCAATCACAGTGACGTCTATCTCTAGGGGAAGGGACGCACGCACCAGGATACCCGCCCCCCGAGATCCGGAAGAGAACCCTGAGTGAGCCACCATCTTGTAGCCTTTGCGATTAAGAGCTTTACACGAGTTTCCCACCAAATGTGTCTCTTGAAGGAGGACAATATCAGGCATGTGTCGCTTAATCAATTGAATTACCACCCCTCTTTTGACCCGGTCTCCCAACCCATTAACGTTCCAACTGAGAACTCTTAGTTTCTTACCCCCATCACCCCGCAGCCCGCCCCACCCAGTCCCAGTAGACACCGACATCAAATAAAGTTCAACAGTATACATGACCCATTGCCAGATAGAAAGAAGAAAGAAAAAACCAGCAAACAAGAAAACTCGCTCAAACATACCCCCCACCCTGCACCCCTGCATCAGACTAAAAAGCCCTCCCAACCAGCAGTGTGCCTGTCGCCCCATTAACTAATCTACGAAAAGTCCCCAGAGGAGTAAGGAATCTTCATGAACACGTCCCGCCACCCACCATGTAAGCACCAGGAGAGTCAAGTTAGATTACGGATACCAGCACCGGCAGTCGCACGAAGCGGGGGTGCCATAGGCCAACCGCCCAGTCTCACTGCTCCGCACCACCAGAAGCACCTCCATAGTGATCCTCCTGCTCGTCCCGCCGAGGAGAAACTGTGTCCAACCATTCACTAACGTTGTCAGGGAAGTCAAAGAACAGGGCACGTCCCTTGTGTTCAACACGGAGTTTGGCGGGGAACATCATCGAGTATTTATAGCCCATTTCCCTGAGTCGTCTCTTCACTCCCGCATAGCTCTGACGTTGGCGCTGCACAGTCCTTGTGAAGTCAGGATAGAAGTGCACCTCCGCATTCTGGTAGTGGAGTGGCCCATGTGTTCTGGACGCTTGCAGGACCACGTCCTGATCTCTGAAGTTGAGGAGGCGCGCCACAATCGGTCGTGGCGCCACGCCTGACTTCGGCGGGCCACCCGGTACCCGGTGGGCACGTTCCACCGAGAAAAAGTTACTCAGTCCAGTGGGTGCTAAATGGGTTTGGATCAATTCCTCCACAAACAGGTCCGTCGCTGCCTCCTCGGAGCCCTCCGGTACGCCGACTATGCGGACGTTTTGCCGCCTGGCCCGCCCCTCAAAGTCCTCCAGTCTCCTCGAGAATAGGTCCGTAGTCATCCGCAGGTTGCGGACCTCGGTTTGTAGTTCAGAGACGTCGGAGGTTAGGCTGGAGGTCTTAATATCCAGTGCCTTCACACGCTCGTTGGTCTTGCCCAAGTCGGCCCTTATAAGAGTGATATCAACAGCCATTGAGTCGACCTTATGATTCAGAGTTTCATGCTGTTGCTGCATGTCGGCCCGGAGACTCGTGATGGCACCCATGATGTCGCTGAGGGTAGGATCCGACCCATCCGGCGAGCTCGTCGAAGGAGGGCCCTTAGCCATGGCCCCCGTTGCGGGCGGTGTCTTTGGCTGAACATAGCGCTCAATGCGGTTCAGCTGCGTTTGTGACTTGCCTCGACCACCTTTGTTCGATGCCCTGTCTGGATCGCCTCTGCCCGCCATGATGGGTCCGAAGAGAACAAAGGCAGAGCGCCACCCAAGCCCGGGTCCGCAGCAAGACGGGGAGGTAGGGCCAAAAAAGCAAGACCAGGTTGTAGAAAGCACGAGCTGGAGACACTGTCACTTCGCCAGTGGGGACAGCAGGCAACCGCTACGCATTCCAATCATGCGAAGTGGCGAAGTCCGGAGGGACAATGGCACCGTCCCGGCGCGGAGTTCAGCTCGACGTATCTCAGCACTGGAACTACCGATTTGGAGGCGGAAGGCAGCTCCCGCTTCAGCAAACCACCAGCAATAAGGTACCACCACCGTGGATCAGGATTTCGAGCAGGATATTTGAGGCGGGTCGGACGGTCCACGGAGCTCCGAGCTTACGCGGCCATCTTGGTTGCCCGCGAAGCTCCTCCCCAATATTGTATTTTAGAACGGTACATTCGTTTATATAGTGACCTGGCTGTTTACAATAGTTGCAATTCCCTTTAACAGGAGCTGCAGGATGACTAGTTTGTGTCGTACCCCTCTTCTGACCATCTGCTGGGACGGACTGGGCAACTAGTACTTTCATTTTCGTATCTTTCATACGTCTCTGTTCATGTTCGTGTTCCTCTCTAATTCAGTTCTGGTGGTACTGTAACATTTGTAGCATTTGGGAAGGGGTATTAGCTTGCCATGTACTCTCGACCTTTAGTACTCTGTTTTTAACCTGTGGTAAGGAATTCTCGACTAATTTGGTCACAAAAAGATGTGGATAAGATTCACTACTTGTTTTCAGGCCGCTATTAATAATGAAACATTTCTCAAATCTGGAATAAAAATCACTAGTGTCTTCATCTTGTTTCTGTTTGCAGGCTGAGATTGCATCCCAGTCTTCCTTTTTAACTGTCAATAACCTAGGCAAGACTTGTACTAATAATCCTGGTAATGCTTTAGCTTTGTCCCCAAGACCTGTACCTGGAACTCGCCCATTTTCTTCGGTTTCTAATTCAGTCCAAATAATCTTTGTATCTCCCACCTCCCATTCTTTTTCTTTAAGTTTTTCGTAAATGCTTGCCGGCAATAGTACCTTTAACATTTTAAGAATATCGGAATACGTATAATCCCCCATGAGTAGCATGTCTTTTAATTCACGGTGGAACCCTGCGGGATCTTTATCATGACACGGCACTAATTTTTTCATTTCCAATAATTCCATTTTAGTCAAGGGGGTGTATACGAATACTCGTTCTAGCTCACCTCCTGTGGTCCGGACTGGATGAACTTCTCGTAAGGGATTCTGTCTGTCTATGTAAAATGGTTTCCTTACTGGGGGTGGGACAGGAACGAAATGTGGAGTCAGGAAAGTTCTGTATTTATGTCGTTGTTCTAGGATGATGTTAATTAGATCGGTACCTAGGCCTCTCCATCTTTTTAGGAGTAACTCTTCCAATATATTATAAAGGGGACCTGGATCAGAATGCTGACTTTCATATAGTGTAATGAGGTGTTGAATCATGTACATACCAGCTAATCGCTGTTCGTCTGGGGAAAGACTCAAAAACGTTTGCGCTACTATGTCATCTTTATATACACTAGTATTACCAGCCCATTGGACTGCTGACCGGGCCAGTTCCTGTTCAGACATGGTACTAAGTTCACTGTAACCTATTCGTTCTTTCAGTATTTTATCAGTGGCTTGGAATAAATGTTCAAGAGAACATTGTTCTGGTATGGGAGAAAGAAAACTTTTCTTACATTCTAGGCGTATGGGTTTGTCAAAGGGTCTGTCAAAAGGTCTCGCCCTACCTACGTACGCTATCCTGCCTTGTGTTCCTGTTTCTATATCCCCGTCTTCTGAGACGTCCTCATCGGCTTCCTCGGTTTCTCTCGCTGCTTTTTCCCTTTCGTGTATGTCTAGAATTTCTTTACGAATATTTCTGTACATGGCTTCTATACAACCTTGCTTACTATGTTTTCCATCAGCTATGTTGTTACTCCATTTAATTAGAAGTTTCATTTCGTCTTTGTCTTTACCTGGCTGGTCTTGTTCCCTAATCAGACAATTTATCAAGAACTGTAAAATCATGCCTTGAGTTTCCACCTTTTGGTGTGCCATAGCCTCGTGAATACTTTCTGGTCTCTCCCCTGTTCTAATAAAGTGATATACGTTGTCTAAATGTTTAGTCATTTCTGGTAAAATAGTCAAATAGTTTGTAACACGTCGTAAACGTAATGAATATAATATCATCTCTTCTTCACCTGGTACTGGATCATATCTACAATCTGTAATGTACTGTCTTAGGGTTGCGAAGTTAGCTACCTTTGGTGTGCGTTGTAATGCTGCTTCTCTGAGTGTGATTCGTTTTAGTGGAGGCGGGGTGATAAGGAGACCTCCTACTGCTCTCCCTGAAGCGAGATCGTCGACTATTACTGGCTGTGCTGTTACTGGTGGCAGTGTAGGCGGTAAAGTAGGTGCAGGTAATACAGGTAAGTCCTGAGTTGCAGGTGCCTCAAAAGGATTGGTGGGACCAGTGGCAGGAACAGTGGCAGAGACAGTGGCAGATGAGACAGTGGGAGGAGGGGTCGAGTCTTGAGCAGGCTGAATAGGCTGATGTATATTGTTAGCAGGTGGTACGCGTGCATTGGTATATTCTGGAGCAACATCATCTAAATAGGAAGAAAGGAAAATGTCCGCTGCAGTCTGTTTATGACGTAATTTAGTCGGGACCAATGGTGGTGGCAAGTTACGGGGTACTTCCGGGGTTGCCCTGGGCAGGCCCTCGGCAAGAACAGGATACATGCCTGTGACAAGGGCATTTCTTTGTCGTTCTAATTGTTCTGCTCTGACTCGTTCACCTTCTTCTAGTAACTCTCTTTCTTTAGCTTTTTCAGATTCCTCTCTACTTTTCTCTGTTTTTCTGATTTCTTTCTCTGTTCTTCTATGCGCTTCTTTACGCCACAATTCTATGGCATCTTTCTTGGATTGTCTGGCTTTCTTTTTCCATAGTGCTTCTTCTACTCTCATGATGCAATCAGCATCCCATGTCCCTGAGACAGGCCATCTATACTTCTCTTCCAGATCCCTAGTATAATCCACCCACAAATCTAAGTACAGTATGGCATCTAAGCCGTGCTTGTGGTACATAAAATGTCCAGGAGTGTCCCTAGGCGGGACGGGAACTGCTTCTTCGAGTATCCCTTTCCTAGTTCCTATCTGACGTAATTTCGAGAACAGCGGCATTTTTGAATTGACTTGAACGTAGACACAATAAACACAGTAATGAATAGCAAACAATCATTCATACCACGACATTAAATACATTGAAACATTTCAGACTGATATTACCTGGTACATAGAAAACACGAGCTCTGAAAATCTCGAGAAACAATACTAGAATACTGGATTACTAGATGCACTGCTAAAACAGTACAGACAATACCGGTCCCATGAAGAGACACGTCTTACCGTATTCACCTAAGTGAACACGTCTGGACCAGGTCTGTGTACCCAGACCCGTCTTGACCGGGCACAAATTAATGAACCCGTCTAGATGCGTTCCCAACAACGGTACTCACGGGAAACAAAACTGAAGGCCTCGGAAACTGGACTGGACTGGACTGGACTGCTACGGCGTCTGGCTGCTACTACTGCTACTACTACGCATGCGCTTCGGAACAGGTGGGCCTCCGGATACCTCGGACCTTGCTCTCTCGGCTTGGGCTCTGGTCGGGACTCTCCGCATTCCTCACCGCCTCGTCTGGATGCCGGACCGCAGTCACCGTCTCCTCCGTGGGCCCGAAGGAGATAGCAGGAAAACCCGCAGGTGTGCACAGGATTCCGTCATAGCTGTAGAAGGGTCAGGGGCCTGCGTACATCACCGGCGTGTGATGAAGGGGAGGGGATCCTGTTCGGACGCCAGATTATGTGGTAAATAAAATTACTGGACTATTTTTCTATACATTAAATAATAATAAAGGATTGCTCAAAAAATGAGAGGCAGAGTCCGTGGTATCTGAGTCATACGGGCTTTAATTATGATTCTCGAGAACCAGGACATCATGTTCCATCACCACTAAGGTTCAGGAAGGGACATTCAACATTTTATTAGCATCACACATTATATATAGTAAAACAGTATAATTGAAATGAATACAGTAGGCGTAACGAGTGGAAAAGAGAGAGTTAAGAACACATGTGCGTAACAGGAGGCGTGTATAAGGGCATACACGTAGGCGTGTAATGGAAACGTCACAGAAGTGTCATAAGTGGGTGGATGCATAGAGAAATTCTGCAGGGTCAGCAGAAACCTTTGTTACAGATGCGCGCGCAACTAAGCATGACGTGGTATGGACGTGTATCTAGGGAGAACTGGGGGCTTGACTTTTAGCACTAGTAGAGGAGTCTGGTGTCTGGGATGTCAGAACGACCTGTACCTATAGCATATCTGGTATCTTATGTTTGGAGGATGTGTCGTCTGAAGTAAAAGGTCTCTCGGGCAGAGGCCGTTCAATACTGAATGCTAGTGCGTGCATACGTGTCTTAGTGCAATGCGCGGGCCATGGGCCTACCATGGTAACGGATTCTGTAAATCACTTGCAAGGAGGACAGGAAGGCCGGGCCCTTTGCTCTGCCGCCGGGAACATGTTTACCTATTTCACTAGACTGGAATGTGTTTTCGAGGAGGCTGAGCTGATAACTGTAGGCAAAATACTGTCTTGGCAGGCAGGCCAGGCTGAGCCGGGCACCGCTTCGCTGGGCAGGAAGTAAGTTAGAGGTCAGGGATGCATACCTAAACTGCAGTTTTCAGAGACAGAAGAGACTCGGAGTCTCAAATAAGGGCCTGGCTCGACGGAGCCAGAGAACGTGTGCTTCGCGTTATTTAAAAGTGTACCATGTAAAGACGTTGGCACCATAGGCCTAAAAGCCAAATTAACGGGGTTTTCATGGAGAACTGAATAACTGACATGTTAACGTTGGACGCAAATGCATATGCGTCTTCGTGGCATGCACGGAAAAGAAATTAAACGACATACATGGAACATGGGTGCATGGATAGGGTGCGAGTGGGGGACACATTGATTACCTAAAAATGTCTATTTCCTCAAGTATATATATCCTTGGTGTAGAGTGAACCGGTGTGCGGGAGTTGTGGACAGAGCTTCAACTCTGTGGTGTTTCCGAGGCATCCAACTACAGGGCACGACAGAACGCAAAGCCTGTGACTAATTTGCCGCCCAAAAACCATGGAAGTGACGCTAACGGATTTAGCTAACATGATGGGGAATCTCCAGTTAGAAACCCACGCCTTGGCAACTAGATTGGATAGAATGGACAGGGATGGAGCTGGGGCCGCCTCTGGCTCACAGGCACCAGTTATACAGGTGGTTACCCCCGCTCCCCCTTTACCTCTTGCTCCCCCAGAACGTTTTTCAGGAGATCCTGCAAGATGTGCTGCATTCATCAGCCAATGTCAATTGCACTTCATGTGCAAGCCCACTTGTTTTCCTACAGACCAAACTAAAGTGGCTTTCATGATTTCTTATTTAGGAGGCTCAGCTTCCAATTGGGCAATACCCTTAATCGAACGAGATGATCCTTTATTATTGGATTACGATAGATTCAAGGGCGAACTACGTAAATTGTTTGACAAACATACATTCACCCATGCGGCTGATACAGAGTTACTTCACTTGAAACAGGGGAATAGAGACTTGTCTACTTATATAGCGACTTTCAATCGTCTAGTGGTAGAAGCAGGGTGGCCACAGAACAAACGTAGTGCTTTATTTTATAAAGGGCTACGTGATGAGTTAAAGGATGCTTTAGCTCATGTGGTAGATCCCCCAGATTCCTGTCCTGAGTTGATTGATTTGGTGGTCAAGCTAGATCACAGATTGGGTGAACGTAGAAAGGATAAAACAAAACATGAATATAGCAAAACTTTCTATAGAGAAAGAAAGACAGAACCTGAGTCTAGTATGGTGCTGGCCTCGGAAGGAGTAGAACCGATGCAAATAGGGAGTGTGAAAGGTCCAATCAGTGAAGCTGAAAGACAAAGAAGATGAGATCATAAATACTGTGGTAAGGCAGGCCATTTTCTACGCGAGTGCCCTATTAAACCAAAACAAAGCAAGAGGTCGGAAAACTAGAAGACCCGAAGCCAAAAGAGACTGAGGCATCGCGTCATTCCGGATCTTTAGTCTACTCAAACTCTCTCATGCAGAGTCACTTCTTTGTGCCTTCTTTATTGCAGTGGCAACATTCTCAGACACGAATACCCATTATGATTGACTCCGGAGCCTCCGGTAATTTTATGGATCAAGGATGGGCTCAGCAACATAACATTCCTATAGCACAAAAAGACAGCATAGAAGAAGTATGTACCATTGACGGTAGCACTCTCAGATCAGGGCCAATAACACAAACTTCTGATACCATCCTAGTGACATTAGTTGATGTCCATACAGGGAGCATGTTATTCGATCTGATATTGTCACCACAATTCCCTATAGTTTTAGGCCTACCATGGTTAAGAGCCCACAACCCCTTGATCGATTGGCAGACGGGTAACATTGAATTCGATTCCGAAGTATGTAAAGACCATATCAAACATCAGGGGTTACACAATGAAACGGGAGAAGGAGAAGAAGGCACTCTCGAGTTTACGAACCGGATGTGGTTCATAAGAGTTGCAATGCTACCACGAATACAGAATTACCAATTGATGAACCAGACACTTCATTGCCGGAAGCCTATCTTCCTTTTCTGTCGATTTTTGATGCCAAAGAGGCCACTTGTTTACCCCCGCATCAGGTATATGATTGCAGAATTGATTGGCAAGCAGGGGCGCGTATTCCCACTAGTAGGGTTTACGCATTAACCAAAAAGGAGAATGTGTACCTGAGGGAGTATCTCGATAAGATGTTGGACCTAGGTTTCATACGGGTGTCCAGATCTCCCCCCTCATCAGCCCTTTTTTTCATACCAAAGAGAGAGGGGGGTCTGCGGTGTTGTATTGACTATCGCTCCCTCAATTTAGTTACCATTAAAAATCGCTATCCTCTCCCTCTCATTTCCTCTTTATTAGATCAGGTGAAGACAGCCAAATTCTTTACGAAATTGGATCTAAGAGGGGCCTACCACCTAGTAAGAGTAAGGGACGGAGATGAGTGAAAAACGGCTTTCTGCACAAAATACTGTCTTTTCGAATATTTAGTTATGCCGTTTGGCTTATGCAACGCCCCCTCTGCTTTCCAATATTTCATTAACAACATTTTGAGAGACATTTTGGATCAATACGTCATTGCCTACATTGATGATTTACTGATATATTCTGGTACATTGCAAGAACATATACACCATGTTCAATCTGTTCTACAAAGATTACGGGACAATAATTTGTTCTGTAAATTGGATAAATGTTTTTTCCATAGATCACAAGTAGCCTTTCTATATTATTTCTTCTCAGGGATTAGAAATGGATCCTCATAAGGTACAAGCTGTGGTGCAATGGTCCGCACCTACCTCGGTTAAGGAAGTGCAACAGTTCATTGGCTTTGCCAATTTTTATAGACGCTTCATTAACCACTTCTCGGACATAGTGACACCCATTACCAGGCTCCTCAAAAAGGGAATCCCCTTCATTTGGACAGCCGAAGCGGAAACAGCGTTTAAGAAGCTAAAGAACGCCTTCACTAGCGCTCCTGTTCTGAGACATCCTGATCAGAGTAGTCCTTTTGTGGTGGAAGTGGATGCTTCACAGGTCGCTGTGGGAGGGGTGTTGTCACAAGTCCATCCTGAAACGGGGGAATTACATCCAGTGGCGTTCTATTCTCACAAACTGACTCCACCGGAAGTGAATTATGCGGTAGGGGAAAGGGAGTTGCTCGCAATAAAGAAGGTGCTGGAAGAGTGGAGACCCTATCTTTTAGGCACTAGATACACGGTGACTATCATCACTGACCATAGAAATCTCCAATACCTTAAGACAACCA
This sequence comes from Lissotriton vulgaris, assembly GCF_964263255.1. Classification (NCBI taxonomy): domain Eukaryota; kingdom Metazoa; phylum Chordata; class Amphibia; order Caudata; family Salamandridae; genus Lissotriton; species Lissotriton vulgaris. The sequence continues at coordinate 7,392 of NW_028252000.1, read as the reverse complement.
AAGCCCTTTCTATGAGACAACTAAGGAGGACTCAGTTTTTCAGTGGGTATGATTTTGAGATTCATTTCCGCTCTGGACGAAAGAATGGGAAAGCTGATGCCCTTTCACGGCTAGGGTTCGATTCCTTACCTTCAGCAGAGGTTCCGCCTTCTATCCTAGATACCAAGAGAATCATAGGTGTTGTAAGTAAGAAAGAAAGGTTTCTGAAAGAGGTGTATAAATCACAGCAAACCCCCCAAACTTTGGAGTATCTGAAGAATCAAGAAACCCAATGGAAGGATGGTTTGGGATATGTAAAGGGAGGTCTATATATTCCAACTGTGCCATTGAGACAAGAAGTTTTACAATGGTGTCATACACAGGGCTTAGCAGGTCATCCAGGAGGCAAGAGACCTGTAGAAATGGTAAAACGTTATTGTTGGTGGCCCAGTATGTCACAGGATATACAAGACTTTGTGAAAACATGTCATGTCTGTGCTCAGGGTACAACCTCTCACATCAAACCAGTGGGCTTGTTAAATCCCATCCCAACCCCTCCAGGTCCTTGGCACACCGTGTCTATGGATTTTATAGTTGAACTACCTTGCACGAGTACAGGGAACACTACAGTATTAGTGGTAGTAGATCTTTTCACTAAAACTGCCCATTTCATTCCCTTGCCTGGTTTACCTTCTTCATTGAAACTTGCTCAGGTGTTTTTAAAACACATTGTTCGGTTGCATGGCATACCCTTTGTTTTGATCACTGATAGAGGCCCCCAATTCGTCTCAAGATTTTGGAGACAATTATGTGGGCTATTACAAGTGGAAGTACGTTTGTCATCCAGCCACCACCCCCAAACTGATGGACAAACGGAGAGAGTTAATCAGAGTTTAGAACAGCTGATTAGATGCCAATGTCTCCAGTCTATGAAGGAATGGGATGAAGTCATCTGGTTAGCGGAGTTGGCATATAACAACAGTCACCACTTCTCCACTTTGTTCACTCCTTTTTATGGGTCTCATGGGTTCCATCCCAGAGTATTACCTATCCCTCTTTCCATCACCTGCAACACTCCCTCAGTATCTGCCTTGGTGCAGCATCTGCAAACAGTACACAATGCAGTTTCAGATAATTTAGACAAAGCCAAGACACAATATAAGAAAGGGGCAGATGCACATAGGACACCAGAACCTGTGTATACGGAGGGTGATAAGGTATGGCTGTCGTCCAAATACATTACATTGAAAGGGGCTTGTAAATTTCAACCTAAATACATCGGCCCTTTCTCAATCTGTAAAGTCATCAATCCAGTAGCCATGAAGCTTGATCTCCCTGTGTCCATGAGAATTCACCCCGTATTCCATGTCTCGCTCCTTAAACCAGTTACACCGGGTACACGTTTGCCCGTGGGTTCACCACCTGTTGTTGTGGATTCTGAAGAGGAGTATGAGGTGGAAAGTATTGTTGACTCTCGGAGAAGTGGGGGCAGATTACAGTACCTCATACATTGGAAAGGGTACGGAATTGAAGAACGCAGTTGGGAGCCTGCAAGTCAGATCCATGCTCCTAGATTGGTACGTTTATTTCATAGACGCCATCCCTGTAAACCCAAACCTGTTGGGGGCAGTTTGGGAGGGGCGTACTGTCATGCCTGCCGATTCAGTAATGACGTGGTTGGCAAAGGCTTGGTTGGCGAGTGCCGCTAGGTGCTGATGAGCGCATGCGCAAGGACTAGCGCATGCGTGATTATACTATATAGTCCTTTCTTTCTTCTGGTACGACGCTTTGCGTTCCTTTCGGGTTATGCGCATCGCTTCCGGGTTACGGTGGTGGCGTCCGGACATCGTCGGGAGTTCTCTGCGGTTCCTCATCGTCCTCCCGATTGTGAGCACTCGTTGTACAAAGCTAAGTACGGTGTTCTTCTGTGTTGTCGTATTCTGGTATTAGTTTACAACCAGGGCATGCTTGGCGCTGTGGTTTTGTTTTTGAATTATTGTTGGACCTCATTACAGAGGTGTATTTGAGTTATACGTACAGACAGGGGTAATTTAAGTTGTTATCAGGAGCCTCTCAGATTTGCTATTGAGCTCCAAGAATACTTCTGAGCTTTTGTCAAAGACACAAAACAGGTACGACCATTTCCCTAAAGGGTCACTGGCTACACAAGACTTTCTACGGAGATACCAATTATCTCAATTATGTTTTAGGGAATCGCCATTAGAGGCCCAGCTGACTTCTTGTGGAGAAACAGGGAGACACTCTTCTTACGGCACGCCACATATTTTGGTACCTATATATATATATCACTCCTTATATACAGATACGTCCAGGGTACGCATTTAGAGCTAATCTATATTAAGCATGGGCGAATTTTGCGAATCTCGCGTTCGCGAATTTTGCGGATTTGCGAACTCGCAATCCGCAAAATCCGCAAATTCTCGCGAATTTGCGGATTTTTTTTTTTTGTGTTTGCGTGGGTTTCTGCCAGTTCGCGAGGGTTTTGTACAATGTCGCAAATTGCGAACTTACCTGTCGGGTCGCAAGTTTCGCGAACTTGTTGTTTCTACGTGTCCAGCCTGTTTGGGACACTCTTCTTCATCACTGCCACTCTCTGTCTCCACTGCCACTCTCTGACTACTCATGCCACCCTCTGGCCCACCCATGCCACCCTCTGTTTCATCACAGCACCCTCTGGTTGTCCAGTCAGTGTACATTATTGTGGCAACGCAAGCACACCTTCCCTGCCTCAAGTGACCTGAATTAATTTGGGGCTGATTAATGTGTCACAGAATATTTTTTTAGCTGGCACCTGCTTCCTTAGTGCTTCCTGATTAGTGATCTTTTGCACTTGCTAAGTGCTTTGATTGTTGCAAAATTAGTTACAACACCTGCCCTGCCCCAACTGACAATAATGAATTAGGGGCTGATTAATGGATTTGAACCTCCAGCCTGGCTCCTGCTTGTCTCCCTTAGCTGTAATTCAGGACCTTTGTGGCATATGTGTAACTATTCTGAGGTTCAGAGCAGGGTCACATAATAGTTGCAACTGGCAACTGAACTCTGGAGGGGCCCCTCAGGAAGCACTACAGGAAATGGACACTAATGATGAGCCTGAACTTTTGAACCTGGTAAGTAGTTTCAGTTTTGCTAAGATCGTATTTCTGCAATTTTGCACTTATTCGCGGGGCGCGAAGTTGTACTGGGAAGCCGCGAACTCACGCGAACAGTGCGAGCAGTGCGAGCAAAATCCGCTGCTCGCGGATTTGCGGATTTTGCGGGAGATTCGCAAATCTTGCGGATTGCGAATTTACCGAAAATCCGCAAAATCCGCGAGCGAAACGGATTTTCCGCCCATGCTTAATCTATATCCCTTACTTATAGGAGTGGTTTTTCCTTTGCATATCACTACCTACTTTTCTGTGAAGATAACAGAAGTAAAGTCACGTCTAGGTAGACGAATTGCACACATTGTCCAGGTACTGAGTATTCCTATTAATCAGATACATATACACAGGTATACTGAACATTTCTATTAATCATTATTATTATTCATAGGAGAAGATCCTGAAGACCATAGTGAGTGCTGACCAGTTCTCTTCGCATCCTGGATTTCCGATTCCTGTGTCTCCCCAACCTTTCCTTGTTTTGTTTCCCTGCTTTCCCTACATTGGCATCATCTCTTTTCACCAGTATATATATATCCTTGGTGTAGAGTGAACCGGTGTGGGGGAGTTGTGGACAGAGCTTCAACTCCGTGGTGTTTCCGAGGCATCCAACTACAGGGCATGACATCTTTGCACTAGAATAAACTTGTTACTACACTACACGAAATTCCATATGTTAAAAAAAGGTCAACCCTTCTGACACAGACAAGGATATCTGTATGAAAATGTAACAATTTCTTGTGTCCATAGTCTCTACATAATCATTAAGGAGTTTAGTAAAAGCATTCAATGAAAAGTCATTCATAGAATTATTTTGATGTACGTCATTCCCTGTTAGTTTTTTAATATTAGTTTCTTAATCTTCTTTAAGAACTTTCTTTACATCGGTTATTGTATTTACTAAATCATTAGTAGAGTTAACATTAACAGGATACATCAAAAATGGCACTATTAAAATTAGTATCAACCAGACAAACAACATTATAAGAACACATATAAAGCAAGCGTTAAGACACCTTCGTCTGATTAAACCTTGATTTTGATCACCAGTCTCAATTCTATACATTTTATGGAAAAAGGAAAAAAATCTTCTATTTAAAAATACAAAATTCAATACGATTTTTACTAGCAAATTTTGTTCAGCAAGGCAAGGTTTATGCACCCTACCCCACACATTTTTCGAACGCTTCAGGTCACTACCTTATTTTAAAACCTCTTCTCTCTTTTTCTGCACCCCTTTTCTTAAGCAGATTTCATTCAGGGTGGCTCATATGATGAGTTGTCTTTGGAACAAAATACAATTAATTATTTTTCCCAATCATTTGAAGCAGTCGCCAAATATGTCCATTCAGGCGGTGTGTACTTCTTACTTGGGATTCATGCTCTTTTTGTTCTGCATACAGTACTTTCTTCTTGTTAAGTATCGCTTTGTTCAGATTGACTAGAGATTTTAATTACAGTCGCTGGGATCTTCTCATTCAAAGTATGTTTAAATTTTATAACTCCTGTAGGCCATTTATCACCTTTTCTTGCTCATTTTCCCGAAACACTGTCAATTTCATTTGATTCAAGACTTCGCTTGGCTGACTCCCTTTTTTGTTTTTCTCTGTCTTTTTCAGGGGCCAACTCTCTTTGAGTATCAACAGTGTCAGTCTTACGAGACCCAGTAGCTTGTACCCACATTACTTGATTCTCAGTCTGTTCAGGTTATTTTCTTTCTCTTTGTTCACCTTCAACTGACTCCGTGCTTTCAAGTGAACATGGGACTTGACAAGTATATATAACACACATCATTGGGGAGGGCCTGAGGGACATTTAAAGACCTAAATAGGTTTTATCCCCCGTATACCAAAATCCGAGCAACCTAGAAAACCTATGGGTCTAGCATCTGAGTCATTTGTCAGGAATAGAGCTATTGTCTCAACCACAGATTGGTAAGAGTACCAGCTCAAGGCGTCATCCAGAAGATGGTTAACCCTGTGTTAGCAAAGTGAATGGCTATATTGGATTCCCTTCAATATCATGTATGATCAATATTCTCATGTGGTCTTCCGTCCTAGGTCCAGTGTCTCTAGATCATTGAGACAATGTAGTACCATCTACGGACACATAGTTTACACATGCCAACACTTGGACAACCATAAGAATCTGATGAGACGGGTAAGTGCAGTGCAAAAAGAAAAGTGTGTGAAAAGTTAAAATAGGATAGAGAATCTCATTCCAATTTTTATTCTACCAAGACCTCTTCCTGACTAAAAACAAGGAACAGCGCAAAACAATACTCCTGCAGTTTAACAAATATCTGCATAGGGGCCGACATGTTTCAGCCTTAACGGGAATTTGACCCTAGGCTTTCATCAGGGCCTCTGTTCTCATAATGATGCAACTGCGAAAATAGTGTTGGTGCAAAACTCAAATGAAAAAATTCCTGTGATATAATTTGAACAGTAAAGGATATAAGTCTCCAAGTACTGTGGCTTCACTCCTCCATGACACCTGGTAATTCTATTAAATCTGTAGAGGAAGAAACAAAAATAGAACACAGAGAAAACCATCTATAAGCAAAGGACTAGATTTGCCTTACATATATGTCTAACTTCAGTACATATAATCACTCACCCAGGGTGCCCGGGGAAGAGACCTCACCTCGTCCTGGACCTGGCTCAGGCGAAGTGAGACCCCGCTCTGAAAGAGGAAAGTACACTGGAACTGAATATAGGCTGCAGGACTATTTAATCTAGTGCAATCCTAATTCCTACATGTACCAGTGAGTTTACTACCCCTTACTTTAAAAACTTATGTTACTATGACCTTGCTGTGTGGGACATCACCCCGCAAAATCCCATCACCTACTCCTCACATAGAGAATTTGGTTGTTTGTTAAAAAGATCACTACACACCAGCAGTGATCAGTATCTCTCTGTAAATCTGTCATAAAACGGTGTGTTGCAGAGGCTTGTAAAGAATATTTCCAAAGAGGCCCAAGAAGGGACTCCTTACCTGTCCGGCGTTGTCTCTGGCAATGGCTGAGACAGGGGGAGGCAAAGAACCGTGCTAGAGCCTTCCTTTTTAATGGTCACAAGGTGGTCTCTCCACCAATCCGGTTAGACAGCATGTGCATAGCGCTGTCTCTCTATTTTGTTTCTGGCTTAATAATGCCTGGTATGCCATGTCAGGGATTCATGGTTGTAGCGTCCTCGGTGTGTGTTTGATGAAGGACTCAAACAGTTACAAACGAGCGAACCGATCAGTGAAACACTGCTATCGCGTGATCTCGCGATACTATCTTAGACTACACAATGACGTCATGGCGTCCATTTTTGTAGTCCGATTGCGTGTGTTTTCTCATTACCCCTCCGCGAATTGTGGGCATGTCAGCCATGTCAGGGATTCATGCATATAGCGTCCTGGGTGTGTGTTTAATGAAGGACTCAAACAATTACAAATGAGCGAACCGATCAGTGAAGCGCTATCGCGTGATCTCGCGATGCTATCTTAGACTACAGAATGACGTCATGGCGTCCATTTTTGTAGTCCCATTACGTGTGTTTTCATTACCCCTCCGCAAATATTGAGCAGAAAAGGATGTGATCGTGCCCAAATTATTGCACAATTCAACAGTGCATATAACGATTGCCGCCATCTCCAGCCTAGTGTCACAGAGCCTAAAAATCGGTTCACCCTAGTCTGAGCAACTGGAGCACTGAGAGATTAAGTCACGGAGAGTTGTTAGGAATACAGGATGATGTCATCATTGTCTCTCCTGTAGTTCTAAAGGGAATGCGATGAGGTGTGATCAAATCTACACACAGGGATAGAGGCCTGAGATTAACACGGGCACAGGACCTCTTGAAAAGATTACCCCTCGAGGAGAAAATTCCTAGTTCCTTTATTTTATTAGTCCTTTGTTATCATGAGGACTGTTAAAATCAGTAGGGACAGTACAGGGCATTCTGAAAACCTCTTGTATCATCACCTCTCCATGTGTCACAAGTGTGGATGCTGTGTGTCACATCATAGTGACCTCAATTGTATTGCACAGGAGACCATAAATACTATATGTAGTGCATTCCCCACTCAGAAAACCAAGCGTTTACTAAATGGAATAGAGTTGAAGTGCTGATTCTGCTTATATACAGTGCAGATAGTATCTAAATGTCTAAGTGCAGTTGTTGTTATTGGAGTTTTAGAGTAATCACCAGGTTCACTTCAGACTCAGCCAGGGGATGTCGTCATTCAACCTCCC
>NW_028251999.1:0-13499 GCF_964263255.1 Lissotriton vulgaris | reverse complement strand
GCAGTTACTCATGTACCTGTTAAAAAGGATTTGTCTGGCAGAGGTGTTTGTACGAAAGATTGTATAAAAAATATTGTGAAACAAAAATATTTTTGCAAGAATACTGTGATGTCAAAATATCATGGACATAAATAACGAAGGGAAGACTATATTTGTAAGTATTGTTTTTATTATTGTTGTAATAAATACAGTTTTAAATTATTATATTTAATATTTTTCAAGTTTATTTTGTTGTTTTTGTAGTATTTAATTTGTTTTGATAATCTTTTGGTTAATTTTTAATTTTTAATTTATTTATTGTAGTCTGTAAATGCTATAATCATTTCATTTCATTTCATAAATCTTTATTTCGGTAATTTTATCACCATAAAAGATACACAGAATACATTTCATAATTATTAAAACAATAAAACGTTAAAAACATCACAATCCATCCGGGTACATAAAAGTTTTCCAAAAATACAGAGTTTCAGATTTTATGCTACAGTCAATCAATAATCAATGACCAGCCTTAAGGCACTGACTCCTCAGAAACCACATTGCACCTAAATATTTAGCCACAGCAAAGACAATGTGATCAGTCAAATCTGTTTTCAGTACTCTGACGCGGCCAAGCACTCCGCAAACCCCAGGCTCCTACATATGGGCACAATCCATTTCTTGCGGAAAGCATTATAGGCCGGACAGAAAAAGATTATGTGGAGCTCTGATTTATTGGCCACTCTACAAGCCGGGCATAAACTAGTTACTCAATCACTCCACTTACTAGTTAGAGCTCGTAGTGCTAGGTCTAACCTTAGTGGAACAAGGGGCGTACTCGGCAGAAGTCGTACCACCTGTCTAATGAACTTGTTCTCCTCTCTCACCAGTTCTGTGGAAGCTACGTGACCCCATAGCTCACAGCCATACATGGCGGCCCCTCTTGCCTGTGCCTTATAAATCTGGAGTGGTGGGCCGACGGGTTTAATGGATGACCTATTATTTCCCATGAGCCTCATAACCCCTCCCGTGTACTGGGCCAATTTAAGTAGTGCTTTCTGTTGGTGTGTACACCAGGTCATATTCTCATTTAACATGACTCCAAGATACTCAAAGGTGCGCACCCTTTCAAGTCTGCTCTGGCCGATGGTAGGGGTAAATCGTAGTTTTGGTGGGGGATTAAAGACCATACATTTGGTCTTTAGGGTGTTGATTTCTAGGCCGTGTTCCCCACAAAAATCCACAAAGCCATTTAGGACACGCTGTATCCCCATTGGGGACTTTGAGAGCAGTAGGGTGTCGTCGGCGAACATAATCGCCGGCACCCTGCTGCCTACCAACTTGGGAGCGTCAGAATTGGCAACCCCATTGAGGTGGGCGATTACACCGTTGACGTAGAGGCAGAACAGGGTCGGTGTGAGCACACAACCCTCCCTTACCCTCCTGTCAACGGGGAATCAGTTTGACAGCGCCCCCTCCTCACCACACCTCACCTGAGCAAAGTTGGCAGTATGGAGACGGATAATCATCTCCAGCAAGCCCCCAGGGACCCCAAGTTTGGCCAGCACCTCCCAGAGTTTTCTGCGGGGGACCAGGTCAAAGGCCGCCCTCAGGTCCACGAATACAGTGTAGAGGCTGCCACCCTCCAGCTGTACCGTTTTCCAAAACATGAGGGCGAGCCGGAAGACCTGGTCTCTGGTGGAGATCTTCCTTCTGAATCCCGCCTGGAATGGACTCAGAATATCGTAATCCAACATCCATTCCGACAGATGATCCAGGAGTAGCCTAGTAAAGAGTTTCTGGGAAACATCTATCAGGCTTATTGGCCTATAGTTGGCTGGGAGCAGAGGCGAGCCCTTCTTAAATATAGGGACTATCTCTGCCCCAGCCAAGTTGGGGGGATCGTCATGCCGTTCAGAATTGCGTTGAACAGCACCCTCAAATACGGGGCCCAGATCTTAACTTCATGCCTATAAAGGTCACCTGGAAGCTTGTCCAGGCCTGGCGCCTTTTCAGCCGCGAGGCCCAAAATTGCCATATTAAGTTCTCCCAGGGTAAACCCATCCATCTGGGATACGCTTTCGGGGGGTTGAACCATTGCTGGTTCAGGTGGGTTCCCTAATTGACCCTGGTCGGGCGCACTGTGCAAGGATTTAAAGTGGTCCTCCCACACAGTGGCAGCAATATTTGCATTTACTGCCGCTATAGGTTCAGCGGAACCGTGCTTGACGATCTGCCAGAATTTACGGGCATCTTGAAGTGCGAGGGCAGCCGTCATTTCCGACTAGTTGTCCTGATCCCATTCTATTTTGGCATTGCGGATAATAGACTTGTAGGCCATCCGCTTATCCCTGATCTTACTAGGAGTTTACCGGACTTTAAGAGACTCCAGGAGTTCAGCCTTTGCTCTTCTACAAGAAGCATTGAACCATGAGGCTCTTCTCCCCTTGTCCTTTTTCATCCTGGCCACCGGGTTCAGTACTTCTGCTAAGTTGGTACAAAGCTCGGAATGAATATCCCCAAGCACGCTGAACTTATCGGGAGTGGGTGACTGAGGGAAGAGATCCCCAACTTTTTCAAGGGCAGGGACCACTGCCTCATATAGTCTCTGAATATTTTGTGGGTTCTGCACTAGTATTGGCCATCTAACTCTACGTCTGTTGCTGGTTGCAACTAGACGCTCCGGAAATGCAAATTTTTTATCTGTGTTTGCCATTGGCATACCCTGGACAGTGAATCTCAATGACAATACATTATGGTCACTGTCAGTCCTTCTGAGTATCGTAAAGTCCCTCACTTTAGCCCAATCCTTTGTCGGAACCAGGATATAGTCTATCCGTGATTCGTGCCCTGGTCTATTGGAGGTGGGCTGGGGTGGGATGTCTCCCTTGACCCGCCCATTACAAGCGCTCAATGGGTGGGATAAAGTGAAAGATATTATTTGAGTGGCTAAGGGTGACCATGATTTTACAGGTGGGCCCGGCAAGGTGGGTATCTCCCAGAGATCATCCTCTTCATTAATTACACCTTCCAAATGATCCGGGAGGGGCTCATACTGATGTTAAAGTCCCCCCCGATTATAAGTGATGGACAGAGGGTGGCACAATCGAGGAACACAGCTAAGTCCTCAATAGTTCCCGAAGTGCCCGTAATGCCAACCGGTCTAGAGTATACATTTATTAATGCTACTCTCACACCGGATGCCCACTCTAGAACAACACACTGAAAGTCCGGCGAGTTGGTTTCGAGGTTTCTCGCCCTGCATCCAAGGTGGGAACCAACCCAAATCGACAAACCACCGGACGGTCGACCCTTCCCACCCCATTTTGCCACAATCTCAAAAATAGCGTACCCTGTGCGGGAGTGTTGTTCTCTAGCCCACGTTTCCTGGAACAGACATATGTCATATTCCTCAATGAATTCCACCCACTCTGAGGAATCTAATTTATTAGCCAACCCGACCACGTTCCAAGAAAGTATCGAAAGTGTTCTGGGTGCCCCCCCTCCTCGATAGAATTAGAAGCCAATGGACACCTGCTTATCCTACACTGGCTGTAGTTGGAAGAGGACAGAACCTCTAGTACCGGTGAACAAGTTGCATTAAGCACCTCAGGGAGGGCATTATCCGTGTTAATATGACCAGATAGGCCTGGGTTGGTGATATCATCTTCTTCTTTTATATGCTCAGTGAGTGTGCCCCCCGCGGGATGGTCAACGGCCTGCTCCTCTATATGCTTAATCTCACCCGTGATTTGATTGCAGTCTCCAGGGAGATATGGTGATGGTGGTGGGGCTGGGCATGGCGGGGAACAGTGTGAATATGCCAGTGTGTCAGTAATCCTGTGAGGTATTGGTGAAACAGAAACAGAACAAGGTGAAGGGTAAGACAGAGAGCTGTGTAAGTCTGCCAGGGACGAAGTATCAATAGCCCTATGGTAAAGTCATTCCACATCCTCAAGGCATCCAAATCTGTTATGAGTGGGAGCGTTTTCCACTCTTGTTTTGGGCTCTCTTGTGCTTCAGTTCTCCTGAAAAACAAGATGGTGGCCAACACTTCCTGGTTTGGACAGTTTGGAATGTTGGCAGTCGACTGCCAGCCAATCAGAAACTCGCTCGCGCACGTAAGGGTACGCACATGTACACGTACGGTACACGGACAGTACACGTACGGTGCGCGTACGGTGAGCGCATTCAGATATATAATTTGCTCAAATTCAATTTCCTCAACAACTACTGTTGGGATTTTCACCAAATATAGAAAAGGCACTACTGCATACCTGTCCCTACCATTTTGCCAAGTTTGGTGTAATTCCCTTCAGCCGTTCGGGCTGTAGCCGTGTCTAAAGGTCCCATAGAAAATGCCATTTGAAAATTTTTAAATTCAATTTTCTCAAGAACTACTGAAGGGATTTTCACCAAACATAGCAAAGGCACATCTGCATACCCTGCCATTTTGCCAAGTATGGTGTAATTCCATTCAGCCGTTCAGGCTGTAGCCTTGTCTAAAGGTCCCTATGGAAATTAACATGGGGAAAACAAGTTTTGGGACCCCCCTTTTGGCCCCCGCTTGACTAACCCCCCGAAACTTTCAGGGAAGGAGCGGAGCGGAGCTGGCCAAAATTCTAGTAAATTACACACAGATTCCTCAATCGGCGCCAAAGTTATTCCCAATAGAATGTTGAGCGCATATAGATATATAATTTGCTCAAATTCAATTTTCTCAACAACAACTGGAGGGATTTTCACCAAATATAGAAAAGGCACTACTGCATACCTGTCCCTACCATTTTGCCAAGTTTGGTGTAATTCCGTTCAGCCGTTCGGGCTGTAGTCGTGTCTAAAGGTCCCATACAAAATGCCATTTGAAACATTTCAAATTCAATTTTCTCAAGAACTACTGAAGGGATTTTCACCAAACATAGCAAAGGCACATCTGCATACCAGGCCCTACCATTTTGCCAAGTTTGGTGTAATTCCATTCAGCCGTTCGGGCTGTAGCCTTGACTAAAGGTCCCTATGGAAATTAACATGGGGAAAACACGTTTTGGGACCCCCCTTTTTTCTCGGCCCCCGCTTGATGAATCCCCCTGAAACTTTCAGGGAAGGAGCGGAGCGGAGCAAAGCAAAGCAATTTTAAGGAAAATTACACACAGATTCCTCAATCGCCGCCAATGTTTTTCCCAATAGAATGTTGCGGATTTCCTATGGAAAACAATCCTAACTAACTACCTACTGGCGACACCAGTAGGTAATATATCTATCTATCTATCTATCTATCTATCTATCTATCTATCTATCTATCTATCTATCTATCTATCTATCTATCTATCTATCTATCTATCTATCTATCTATCTATCTATCTATCTATCTATCTATCTATCTATCTATCTATCTATCTATCTATCTATCTATCTATCTATCTACCTACCTACCTATCTATCTATCTATCTATCTATCTATCTATCTATCTATCTATCTATCTATCTATCTATGTGTATATATATATATATATATTACCTACTGACGGTCACCAGTAGGTATATATAGTTAGGATTTTTTCTCTATGGAACTTTTGAAAATTCTATGTCTAATAACTTTGGCGTTTGTAGACGGAATCGGCTGAAATGTTCAGGAAAATGGCACATTGTGTTTCTGAGCAGCCCCTGAAAATTTGGGGGGGTTTCGTCAAGGGGGGGCTGAGAAAAAAGGGGGGTCCCAAAACGCGTTTTTAACATTGAGTTTTCCATAGGGCGTTTGGCCTCACTTTTAGCTCGAACGGCTGAATGGACTTGCACGAAACTTGGCAAAATTGTAGGGACTGTTAGCCCGATGTGCCTTTGCTGGGTCTCAATATATGTGCTCCAGTGGATTTTGAGAAATTAACGTTTTAAAAAACAGATATATCTGTGACAGCGTCCCGGATAGCGCTCCGGTTCGTGAACTTTTCGCGTAACGGAACTTTGCGTAGCGAAGCTGATTGGCTCTCCGGTGTCTGTCAACATTCTAAACAGTCCGGAGCGGCCGCCATCTTGTTTCTCGGTAGGATCGAGAGACAAGAAGAGGAGAAAAACGAAGGGGGAATTTAATGAAAGGGGGCAAGGTAGACCCTTCTTGACCCCCTAGGAATGATGTTGGGGTTATTAAAGGGTCCCGTGGGGCAAATAAAAATATATTGATTTTTTGCGGTAGAAGCGCTTTCCGGTTCGCGAACCGGGTAGTGAACCGGGACGCGAAACGGGACTTCGCCATTTTGTTTCGATTTAATTAAATTACAAGATGGAGGAAAAACAATGTGAGAAATGGGTATAAGGGGGTACGGGAGACGTATCCTGACCCCCTATGTTTTCTGAGGGTGGCTGAGGAGGCTCATATATGTTGATACTTGTCTTCCAGCGGCTGCGCGTGAGCGTTTTTTTTTTTTTTTGCTGCGTGACGTCTGTTAACGTTCGATTCGAAGGAAATCAGGAAGTGTTGACCGCCATTTTGACACTGCGAGTAAATATATTGTTAAAAATAATTGTTATAAATTAATCCGTATTGATAAACATTGTCTGCGCCATCTTGCTTTTTTTCCAATGTCACACTTTTGTCGTGCACGGCAGCCATTTTAGATGCCTTGACCAGACCCACTCTCTGCACGCCGCCGATCGTGACGTCTGTTAACGTTCGATTCGAAGGAAATCAGGAAGTGTTGATCGCCATTTTGACACTGCGAGTAAATATATTGTTAAAAATAATTGTTATAAATAAATTCGTATTGATAAACGTTGTCTGCCCCATCTTGCTTTTTTTCCAATGCCACACTTTTGTCGTGCACGGCAGCCATTTTAGATGCCTTGACCAGACCCACTCTCTGCACGCCGCCGATCCTCAGCATGGCTCCCCACCCTCGCAAGCATCTCCCCCACGCACTGGTCACCCCCGCTCTCTGTCTTATGCATGGGCCATAAACCTCACCCCATCTGCGCTGCTCTTCCCTGAGAATCACACCCTGTGCCCGCCCGACACCACCCTTTCACCCTATTCACTACCGCACCCTCTGACATTCCTCTTCCTTTGTGTCTGATTGTCCAGGCCGGTCCCAGGCTATCACGTAGCCCTGCGGATGTAGTTTATGGCCTCAACTGTAAAGAATCACCCCTCTTCAAAGGAGTTACAGTAGATCAAGGCCCCCACCCGATGAGATCCGTCACACCACACGCATTCCTACTATCTGATAACCATCCTGTATTGTGATTGGGGAGGGGATTCTCACTGTGAGGGTGTGTGGGACCGAGCCTGAAGCGGAAGATTCCAGGGATGCCTCTTTGTACATCAAAGTTTTTACAATTATGTGTCACATTAAAAATATATAGCACTCCAACAAAGTAGTAGGATTATAAAACTTTAATAACTTATAAATATATACAACGCAACAAAAACAGTAAACACGTTTAAAAAATTTTTTTAAAACAGAAGCAACAATGGTCAGTAGCTGTCTTTTGTGCGAATAGTCTCAAGGCAGCACAACGTGCTGAGTTCTGGACGGCACCCAGGTGATGTCACCTGGGTGCCGCACTGGTTTTGGTATCCTACAATGCTGCTCAGAAAAACGGCGTGGGGCGCCCGGGGGGTGGGGGGGGAGGCGGCGTGAACGGGCCTCCCCAGGTGGAGGCTCGTCTGTTGTAGTGGGGCGCCCCTTTAGCGTTTCACTTGCCATTCAGCGGTTTTCCGCCCGCTTTTGCTGCACTGTGCCTCATCAATAGCGGTCTGTTGTGCGAATAGTCCCAAGGCAGCAGAACGCGCTGAGATCTGGATGGCACCCAGGTGATGTCCAGTAAGTTGCCGCACTGGTTTTGGTATCCTACAATGCTGCTCCGAAAAACGGCGTGGGGCGCCCCGGGGGGGGGGGGGGAGGCGGCGTGAACGGGCCTTCCCAGGTGGAGGCTCGTCTGCTGTAGTGGGGCGCCCCTTTACCGTTTCAGTTGCCATTCCGCCCGCTTTTGCTACACTGTGCCTCATCCGCCATTCAGCTGTTTATCGCCCGCTCTTGCGGCTACAGCGTCTTGCTCACCATGTAGTTGAGTTGCGCCCACTCTTGCGGTGCAGCGATAGGCGGCTGCCACAGGACTCCTAAAATGGCGGCCGGCTCTTCGGATTTGGGCCTGGTCCACTAAAATGGCCCTGGGACACCTTGGAACTCGGACGCTTGTCTGCTAGGGCTTGGGCTCCATTCTCGAAAGCGTCCCATCAGCCTTGAAGATTGTACAAAAGTCTTGGGGGCCCCCGACTCCCGCAGGCTTCCGGTGGGGAGCGGCTGCCAAGATTGCTTGCGGAAAGGCCACGACGGAGCTACGAGATGGTGGTGCTCTCATGCTGACGCCAGCTTCAGTCTGAAACATCCAGAAACACTGTAGACTATCAATTCGATGAGTTCCAGTGGAGCCCCAACGTGACCCTGTAGGGAAGAACTTGCCCTCCCCTTTTTTGAGTGATGGTTCTTGTTGCCTGTCCCCTCTGTTGTCATCTAACGGAACCTTTTTTGATTGCCGAGTGAGAAAAAAAAAGGTGGGTCTTTCATCGTTTGGGAAAAAAAAATGTTTTAATCCAATGAAAAGTGTTATTTTTAGGTCATATGATCAAGCCTTCCATCATTAGGAAACCAAAAGTAAAATGAACCAATGAAAAGTTTTATAAACAAGTCACATGACCTGTTATGCGGCTTTGGGCTATAAAAAGCGTACAAAATCCGTTGGCCCATGAGGCGGCGTCAGTAGCGGACCGATGTGCGAATAGGCCGAAGGCAGCACAACGCGCCGAGATCCGGATGGCACTGAGTTGGTGTCCAGCAAGTTGCACTGGTGTGGCCATCCTACAGTGCTGCGCCGAAAGACGGCATGGGGTGCCCGGGGGGAGGCGGCGCGAACGGCCCTCTTCCGCCTCCCCAGGTGGAGGCACCTCATCTGCAGTGTGGCGCCCCTTAGCGTTTCACACGCCGTCCAGCCGAGTTGCGCCAGCACTTGCTGCTACAGTAGGCCGAAGGCAGCACAACGCGCCGAGATCCGGATGGCACCGAGGTGGTGACCAGCAAGTTGCCGCACTGGTGTGGCCATCCTACAATGCTGCGCCAAAAGACGGCGTGTCCAGCTGAGTTTCTCCCGCTCTTGCGGTACAGTGACTCGAACGCGCCGAGATCCGGATGGCACCGAGGTGGTGTCCAGCAAGTTGCCGCACTGGTGTGGCCATTCTACAATGCTGCGCCGAAAGACGGCGTGTCCAGCTGAGTTTCTCCCGCTCTTGCGGTACAGTGACTCGAACGCGCCGAGATCCGGATGGCACCGAGGTGGTGTCCAGCAAGTTGCTGCACTGGTGTGGCCATCCTACAATGCTGCGCCGAAAGACGGCGTGGGGTGCCCGGGGGGGGGTGGGAGAGGCGGCGTAAACTGACCTCTTCCGCCTCCCCAGGTGAAAGCATCTCATCTGCAGTATGATTTGGTGGATAATCCCCAACCTGCCAGTACATCCACCAATGAAGTGGCAGTGACAGAATCAGAGGCAAGGGAAACGGTTCTAAATCTTCAGAAGAACTTTGGACAAATGAAAATGACATGTTTAACTTGCGGCAAATTAATTTCATGTGGAGAGAGGAGTGTTATTCTAATCAATAGAGCTTATGAACATCATCATAGTCGCTGGTTGGTGGAGACATTTTGACTATATCCTGGACCTGTCCGGCCTCGCCCAAAATGGTGCCGGTATAAATGGGACTCGTAACTCCTTTTCTGATAGATACATCTGCTGTGTGGATTCCTCACCTTGTGAATATCCCCCTTGCGTCAGCAACAATCGGAAATTCTTTTTTCGTAGCCTCGCGCCGACGTGGATAGGACGTCACAGAGACACGGCTCCGCTCGCGACTCCGCTGACGTCACCGACGCCTATAACAGGCCCACGCCGGCGTGATGACATCAGTTCCCTTTTTTCCGCGTCGTCGACGCTAACGGTTATCGGGAATCTCTGTAGCCTTCTGGTACATTGTTGCCATTTTGGTGGTTATTTCTGCTTCTCTGTATCCTGTTTCTTCGATAATGTCATCTAAGAAGACCGGCTTCAAGCCCTGCAGGGAGTGCGGTAAAATGATGTCCATTACCGACCCCCATGAAGACTGCATCTGGTGCTTCAGTTCCGACCATGATGTGGAGGATTGTTCTTCATGTCGGAAGATGAATCCGAAGGCCCTGAGGGAGAGAGAAGCCAAACTTCTGGTTGCGAAGGTGAAAGCTGGAAAGGAGAAGTCGTCGAGGTCTCGTTCTCGAAGGGCGAGGTCGAAGTCCAGGGCGAGGTCGAGATCTGCTTCTCGAGAGAGGTCATCTTCGAAGTCGGCGGATCATGTTTCGAAGTCGAAGAAAAGGCACAAGAAGAGGAGACATGAGTCCCGGCGTCGGTCTGGTAAGGAGTCGGGCTCGAGGTCGAGGTCGAGGTCACCGAAGAAGGTACGTTCGAAGGTGGTTACCCTCGAAGTCTCCGAGCATGAAGGTGAGGCCTCGCCTTCTGAGTCGCGTGGGCGATCTCCGTCTCCGGCTCCGGTACCCTCTCCGGCTCCGAATCCGTCTCCGGCGCCGTCCCCGGCCCGTGAAGAGGAAGAGGCCCGGGACGATGTGGATTCCGCGCCTGTCGAAGAGCCGAATACGATCCCTCTTCAGGACCGGCCTGATGGTTTTCAGCCGCGCTTTCCTTTAATTATAAAATGTACGTCCACCGATTCCGCAAATGTTAGACACCTTAGTTCTTGCAACTTAATGGGTCGCCCGTTACGTTGTTCTACAGTGTAAATGTCCCCTCATCATATACAATTCCAGTTTGGTCCGTGGCCGGCCCACGTGGTTATAGGCCCGTATTTGTATACTGACATTTTCACAATAAAGGTTTTTAAAACAAAACATGGTAGTAGTACTTACATTGGAAAAGTTTTGAATAATAGCCACTGTTTTCGAATCAGTAAAAGGCAAGTGAAATAAAGCAGTCCAATTACATGACGGTTAAAAGGTATAATACGCAGGAACGCAGTAAAGATAAATGGTCAAGGGCTGTTGTGTTTTCTACTCCTGCAACATAAAGTGATCGATAAGAATCTGATATTCAGGCCTATCGGCGACTAAGACAGCAGGCCGAGCCTCTTTTGCTCAACGGCTCCCTCATGGGACGAAGAAACGCCCTTTTTCTCAAAATAGGAATATTTTACTTGCAGGACAGTTGTAAATTTCCCGGGAAAATACATTAGCCTGGAACATTATAACATATATGTTTAAGAAAAAAAATGTTCGAAAGCAATGGCAAGCGTTATTATGACCAAGCCTTTCATCATTAGAATAACAAAAGTAAAATGAACCAATGAAAAGTTTTATTAACAAGTCACATGACCTGTTATGCTTATGTTACGCGCTGCGCGCCGCGCTCTGGATCGCTTCCGGGAAGCTGCGCCTTGCGCATTACGCGACAACGCAGGTCCAGAATATAGTCAAAATGTCTCCACCAACCAGCGGTCGGAACACAACCCCTTTCAGTAGTCCAAAAAGTTCTGTTAAATGACAACAGTAGGGACAGGCAACAAGAACCTTCAGTCAAAGAGGGGAGGGCAAGTTCTTCTCTACCTGTTCACGTTGGGGCTCCACCGGAACTAATAGAATTTGGGCGGGGTGCGTGGCAGAGCCGAGCTGTCTTGCAGCCATCATGGCGTCGAGCTCAGTTCATCTCACTAGTTTCATATTTCTCATGAGGGGTTGTTTCTAATGTTTCTATTTTAGCGAGGTCAAAAAGAGATCCCATTAGTGGCCTACTGATTTTGCTCGATTCCTTTTGTTTTTTAAAACGATTTTTCACTATCTGCAAAGACTAAACAGAGTATTGCGACTCTGTGCTTGTTTGTTATTAGAGAATGAAGCAAAGAGAACCAATTCTAAAACAGTAAATGCTTGGATAACAATCAAACAAATGGAGAGAAAAGCAGGCACGATGGATTACAACGGGGGCAAAGGCCTGCGTTACCTACCCTTCACTATTTGCAAAGAGAGAATACTCCTAAAAGAAAAAAAGGGGGGGGGCAGCGTTCAAAGCACATCAGCGTGCATAGACACGAAAATGTTTTTACCTACCACGTACTTGACATTTTAAAGCTTTTCATATTTGCTATTAAAAAAACATTGAAATTCACTGAAAAACCATAGGTTATAGACCATATATAGTTAGGAATTAGCATTTACAAAACCTTAATTTACTCGCACAAAACCATAGAAATTCGCATATATAGTTAGTTGCAATAACTATATATCGCGCACCCGCAATCCACTGCTGATGATGTCACATATTACATCATTCATGACATGGTCAGTGACATCACTGATGACATCACTGATGACATCATCCAGTGACTGGAAGTTTCTGTAAAGTTAAAATATGTCTTACATATTGAAGAATGAGTGGATGTATAAGTGTCTGGATGAAGGACTTAGTAGGTGCATGACTGACTGTATGAGTAAATGATTAAATGTGTCTCACTGAGTGCATGGGTTAGTGACTAAACTGTCTGAATGTGTGCATCAGTATGTCTGTTGTTGTGTAAGATGCTACATGTGTTGATCAGTACCTATATGAGTAACTATATGGGTTATTGATTGGTTGCCCAAGTATTTGTATGGGAGAGTGAGTGTGTGTGTGTGTGGGTGTCTGAGAGGTGGGTGACTCTGTGCATAGATGTATGAACAGTTGATTCACTAGATGTATGGGTTCAAAACTGCATGTGGAAACAGCTGTATGGGTGGTTGACTGTGTGCATGAGTGTATTGGTGAGTGAATGGATATCTCAATGCTACATGTCAAAGTAAGTACATATGTAAAACACAGTACATATGAGAGTTTACATATATAAATTACTGTGTATAAGAGCTAGTGAATGTGTGAGTGGCTGCATGGATCATTGAAAACTTGTATCAGTGATTGTATAAGAGAGTAAATATGTGTTAGAATATCTTTGAATAAGTAAGGTGTGTATAACTGTATAGTTGAGGAAAAGGAGGTGTGATTGATTCTTTGCATGACTGACTAGGTGTATGAGTAACTCTATGGATGAGTGACAATGTGTGAGTGTCTGTTTACTCTGAGTGTATCTAAGGTTATATTAGAGTCTGAAGAGGTTAATCGTATTATCACATGATTTATGTCATCAGTGATGTTGTCTGTGATGTCATTTGAGTTGTCATCAGTGATGTCATCAATGATGTCATTTGAGATGTCATCAGTGATGTCATCAGTGATGTCACTGACCATGTCATGAATGATGTAATATGTGACATCATCAGCAGTGATTGCGGGTGCGCGATATATAGTTATTGCAACTAACTATATATGCGAATTTCTATGGTTTTGTGCGAGTAAATTAAGGTTTTGTAAATGCTAATTCCTAACTATATATGGTCTATAACCTATGGTTTTTTCAGTGAATATATATATATATGTATATTTGTATATATATTTGTATATATGG
>NW_028251997.1:0-11053 GCF_964263255.1 Lissotriton vulgaris | reverse complement strand
ATTATTTATTTATTTATTTTTTGCATTTGTAAGGCGCACAGATACCCACAAAGGGTTTCCCGGCGCCAGGCCTATGGAACCAGAGCTGTACAAAAGCAGAAACAACTAGAGACCAGATTATTTATGTTATGTTATGTTATGTTAATAACTTTTATTCGGCGCACAGCTGCCCCAGCGAAGGGGCGTCCTGGCGCCTGATCAAGTACCACAACACAACAGGTCAGAGCTGAAAAGAAAGGGACTCAATTAGCAGAGGCAAACAGATGGGTTTTAATAGCGCGTCTAAAAAGAGTCAAGCTATTTAGGGCGCGAATATGGACAGGAAGGGAATTCCATAATCCAACCGCCAAAACACGAAAGGAGCGTCCTCCCATCCTACTCAGTCTGAACCTAGGCTTAATCACCAGATGGTGAGATTCAGACCTGAGAGACCGCGTGGGGACATAGGGAGAGATAAGGCCCGCAAGGGCAGGAGGAGAGGAAAGAGAGGAAAAGCCAGGTCTTAATGCTTTTCCTGAAGTTGGCAAAGTTTTCCTCCTTTCGTATAACAAGAGGAAGGGAGTTCCAGAGGGTCGGTCCCAAAAAGGAAAAGGACCTCCCTCCGACTCTAGCCAGTCTGAATCTGGGCACTGCAAAATTCGATGCATTTAAGGAGCGGAGATTGCGTGTGGGGAGATAAGGCCTAACCAGTTTTTGCAGATACTTTGGTGCGGTACCTGCCTTTATTTTAAACATATAACTCAGGGCCTTGAACCGTACCCGGTTTTCCACCCTGAGCCAATGTAAGTCCTTGAGGTGTTTAGAAATCCTCGCTGTTCTGGGGATTTTGCACAACAACCTGGCTGTAGAATTCTGGACAAGCTGGAGACGTCTGATAACAGCTTGATTGGAACCCAGGTAAAGGATGTTACCGTAGTCAAGCCGTGATGTAATGAGGGCATTGACTACGGTCTTCTGGGTGACCGAGGGCAGCATCCATATAATCTTGCGCAGCCAATTAAGAATTGTAAAGCAGATGCCAGCTACTTTATTGGCCTGTTGTTTTATCGATAATGTGTCATCGATGTGCACCCCTAAGTTTCTAACCTGGGTAGCTGGTGTAGGAAAAGCACCCAGGGATGGCGGCCAATGAGTGTCCTTCCAGAGGTCCCTATTTTTACCTAAGAGAAGAATCTCAGTTTTTTCCCCATTGAGCTTCAGCTGGTTATTTGACATCCAGCTGAAGACTTCATGAAGGCCAAGTTTAAGCGCAGATGGAGATGAAGGGTCAGATTCTGAGAGAGAAAAAATTATCTGCGAATCATCCGCATAA
Source organism: Lissotriton vulgaris (assembly GCF_964263255.1). Taxonomy (NCBI): domain Eukaryota; kingdom Metazoa; phylum Chordata; class Amphibia; order Caudata; family Salamandridae; genus Lissotriton; species Lissotriton vulgaris. Next base: position 9,741 of record NW_028251997.1, on the reverse strand, counting down.
GTCATTATTTCTAAGCCAACTCGCTCCGCTAAGTCAGCGAGGGGACGAAGGTACAGATTAAAAAATAGCGGACTCAGAATTGAGCCCTGAGGCACGCCATGGGGCGAGCTGAAAATGTCCGACTGAGCCTGAGATGACGCGATCTGGAAGGTACGGTTGCAAAGATAGGATTCAATCCAGTCCAGCGCTGCCCCTCCGACACCATCCTCACCCAGCCTGGCAAGCAGCCTGGAGTGAGAGATGGTATCGAAGGCCGCACTAAGGTCGAGCAGGACAAGTGCAACCATTTGCCCATTGTCCAAGAGCTCCCTAATCTTCTCAGTGACTCCCAGAAGGGCGGACTCGTGGAATGTCCAGCCCTAAAGCCTGACTGGGAGAAATGGAGCAAGCCGTTGTTTTCCGTAAATGTGCTGAGAGCACTGTGAATATGCTTCTCCAAGATGTTTGAGAAGGCAGGAAGTAGGGAGATAGGACGGTAATTGGCTAACACCTCAGGGTCGGCGGTAGGCTTCTTCAGCAAAGGGTTCACCATGGCGTGTTTCCATGCCGCTGGAACTTTCGCAAATCGAATAGAGGCATTGAGTGTCTCAGAAACGATGGTCAGGGCGGGGTCATCTAACTGGCTCAGAATGCTAATAGGGAGAGGATCACATGGGGAACCTGACTTGATGGAGGTAGCTAGAGATTTCAAAGTGTCCAGCGTAATAAGAGGCCAAGACTCAAGCCGACACCCTCCAGTTGTAATCGGAGGAAAGTCCTCTCTGTCATCCTTAGTAGGAGGATTAATGTTAGTGATGATGGTCTCAATCTTTTCCACAAAGTAAGTGGCCAAGTCTTGACATTTCTGGGTAGTAAGAGGACATGCAGCAGCCATTGAATTCGCTCCAGCTAGTTCTTTCACCGTATTAAAAAGGGTACGTGATCTATTTGCAGCAGTATTGATGGTTTCCGTTACATAACAGGCTTTAGCTTTCGTGCAGGCCGAATGATAAAGATTTCTAGCCTTGCGATAGGTCTCTTTTTTCAAAGGGTCATAGTGTTTACGCCATTGTCTTTCAAGCGCCTTACACTTAGATTTTTCTATTTTAAGACTTTCAGTGTACCAGGGAGCAGGTGGGCGATGAACATTCCCTCTACACCTAGCAAGGGGCAGGCAAGTATCAACCGCCTTCTCTAACCATGTATGAGTTACAAGCGCGTTATTATCCATGTCGCAACCCAGAACAGGGGGAGATTTCTTCTATGCAATCTGCAATTCAGTCAAATCCAACCTTTTCCAATTTCTCATGAGAGTCGGTGGGCGGGTGGAACATGAGTGTGTGGGTTCTCTGAGGGTAATACTAAAAAGTGTTAGAAAATGATCTGACCAGCAAATGGGGTCGGTTTTTAGCCACTTTAGCTCCTTTATATTCGATATGACAGGGTCTAACAAATGGCCAGCTTTGTGCGTAGGGCCCTCATTTCGCAGAGTCATATTAAAAGCGGAAAGGTCCTCAAGGAGGTTCGTAACAATAGTGTTTGATTTATCCTCCAGGTGAAGATTTAAATCTCCCAGTATGGTTAAATTGTGGGCGTTGAGATAGTAAGATGAGATGAAATTGGCAAGATTAGCAGCCCAAGCATTACTATTTCCAGGTGGCCGGTAGATTAAAAAACCAGAAAACATAAAATTAGGGTTAAGTGAAATTTTAAAAAATGCTGCTTCGCAACCAGGTATGTCAACCAATTCAAGGTAGCACTTAAAATCCCTGTTAAAGATCACAGCAATGCCACCCCCTACTTGTCTCACTCTGTCCACTCTAGCAATGGCATAGGTCGTGGGCAGGGAGGCGGCTACATCTGGACCTGCACTTTCGTGTAGCCAGGTTTCAGTTAAGAACACCGCACATGGTTTTTCATCAGATAATAGATGGAAAATATCTAGTTTATGCTGTGGTAGGGATCTACAGTTAACAGTATAGAATGTGAAAACACGGGGATCAAGGTCAGAGGATTGAGTAATTGCACTATAACTAATTGTAACCTCAGGATGAGGCTGAAAATTAGACAGAGTAAAAGCACAGTGAGGACAGGCTTGTAGACCGGAAAGGGAAGGTTGTAAAACAGTACATTTCCTATTGTTACTAGGGCGTAAACCCATTAGCTGATCCGCAGAGATCATACCTGTAGCAGCGTTTCCTGCCCCGTGACCCGGCCTGGCCCGGACGGGCTGGTCTTAGGCTCGTCTTTGGCGCAGGATGTGGCGCCTACCCTGCGCGCCATCGCTGCGCGCTGGAGCCGACGAGGGGCTAAATAGCCTGGAGGAAGCGGAGGTCTAGAGCGCTAACCGCTCGACTCTCCGTGAGGTGCCGCCCCTGTCCCGCCCTCCACAACCGCGATTGGCTGAGGTGCCGGTTGCGTTTCAAGACAGAGAAAACAGCCCTGATATTATAGTTTTAACTGGGGTCCCTGGTGAGTGCAAGTAAGTGCTCCAAAGTACAGCGTGATACTTAAAAACACATCACAATCCAAATGACATTATTAAAAATCATAAGTGATCCAATAACTGTGATAGTGCATTTCCCTTCTGATTACTTGCACTTGGCTACTTGTATTTTTCTGCTCCGTCTGCTAGACACTTGCTACATTGCCTATAATCCTGCTTGAGCCTTTGGATTCCTGCTCCATCTCTTGGATTCCATGCTCAGTCTGTTGGAGTGCCAAGTTCCTCAACAATTCTCTACTTTAGATATCCTGTCTGCCAGGAGGTTTTTTATGCTACATGGCTTTTTTCTCCAATCAATGAGTGACCCTTCAAGGAGATACCTATTGCTTCCATATTATATTCCTAAGTGTTAAGCATTCAGTGACTACAGGAATGAGTCAACCTTACTTCTGGAGGCTTCAATGAAAGAAGATATAGTCACGGTAGAGTCCATCTATTGATGCTTCCTTAGGATCAGTGACGTCTTGAACCTAGCTGGAGTGCATGCATCAAGCTGATCAGTCAACACAATGATTAGGGAACAGTAGAGGTGCCAAGTACATTCATATACCTATGCTTAACCCATCTCACTACTTTCAAACCTACCCTAATTCATGAGAAGATGCAAATACATGCACCCAGTCACTCAGCAGTAGAAACTATGGGAAAGTTATTAGAGAGACAAAAGATGATCTTGTTTCAAATGGTTCACTCTGTGACAAGTGACAAAATGACTTACTCCACTGCTCCTTCCATGCCAAACACCTCATCCTCCTCTCAGAGAGGTAAGAGGAGATCAGCCCCTACAGCACAACTATTGGGCCAGCAGGGCAGTCTGCCCTAAGCAGAATGAATAGACAATGTCTTATTTCCTTATTTTTGTTTCAATGCATTTCAAGCTCTTTCAGTTATATATCCTCTTTTTCTCTTATTAGACTGAAGATCACATTATCTGTGTTTGAGGGTTATGTCAAGAGCAAGCATCATTCCTGAAGAAATTTTTTGTAAGGGCTTGAGGGTGGTGCTGTTAGATTATAATAAATATAGAATGATACACAACATTCTCTACAATGTACTTTTATTATTTGTATATTATTTGTATCTGTAACGTCAAAAATAATATATTATGATATTGTCCTTGAATGGAATGGCATTGCTAGCCTGATTTTTTGTCTCAAGAAAAATGACTTTTCCTCATCACTACTCTCTTCCCAATTTGATTGTCAAAAACCTCAGACATAGGCATGCTTTGTCTCCCAGCCATATTATTGGACATGTAACTGAAGACTACAATTCCTCAAACCTTATCAAGTTTATCCTCAAGGGCACCACCAGTGCATTGCAGATATCTGACCAATTCATTTAAATGACCAAAGGTATGTATGATTAGGTTACATGAAGTTATGTGTGCATGGATGTTTAAGGTCTCAATCACAATACCAGATTCTTATGACGGCGTCATCAGAAATGTTTCAGGGGTATATTGCATTGTCTTCATAGGATGCCTTGATAGGTGTGAGCATTTCAGATGATGATTGTTAGATCTGGGGTCTCTAGTTGGCAATGGTATTCACCTTTGTCCAAATAGGGACCCTTACTTCTAAGTCAGGATAAGAGGATTACACTCCTTAATAACCCCTGTTCAGCCCCTTGGTAGCTTGGCACAAGCAGACAGGCTTATCTGAGAGGCAGTGTGTTACGCATTTGTGAATATACACAGTAATACAGTGAAAACACTACAGATGGACACAACACAGGTTTTATAAAAATAAGTATTCTGTATATAGACTTAAACACAAGACCACAAACGACAAAAATCCACAATACTACACTTAAGATTGCTTCAAAGATGATCAAAGTTACTTAGTTCAAGTTGATGATGAATGCGACAAGGTTCTCAACAAAGTACGTGGATGAGTAATGCAAAGTGAACAAAAGGGTCGCAAAAGGGTAGATGCATCGGTTCCTTGATCCGGGGGAAATGATGCGCCGTGCCTCAATGCTTGCGCAGTGTAGGGGATGCGTCGTAATCCTTACCGGTGCGGAGGTGATGCATAGATTCTCGGCCTGCAGGTCCCTTGTGGTGCACAAGATGGCGCCTTGATGCAACGATGCGATGACGCTGTGATGATGGTGCGTAGGCGCCCTGGCAGCCTTGCGACAGCTCTGTACTTTGGAGCCGCGACAGGCCCTGCAACACGCTTCTCTGGTGATGCGATGGCGACTCTCTCGATGGCATCACGCTTCTCCGGCGATGCGACAGCAGGCAGCTTCGATGAATACACGCTTCCAGGGAGATGCGGCGAAGGCTCGATTCTCCGGCGATGTGACTATTTCAGCCGCGGCGGCGGAACGCTTCTTCTCGGTGCGTCACGCTTCCAGATCCCAGCAACACACAAATGTCTGTAGATAGAATTCCCAGCAAGGAAATTCACAGGGGGAGCTGGAGATGAAGTCTTTTGTCCCTGAGACCTCAGCAGGAGGCAAGTACAGTTCAAACCCTTGGAGAATATTCTGAAGATGATGAAAGTCCTTAAAAAGTTCCTTCTCCTTTCCTTGGCAATGAAGCAACCACTGCAGGCCAACCCAGCAAACAGCACACTGTCAGAGGGGCAGTAAAACTCCTGCAGCTTCCTTGGTTCTTCTCCTTGGCAAAAGGTTTCTTGTTCCAGAAGTGATCTAATTTCTTGGGATCAGGGTCCCAATATTTATACCCCAAAATCCTTTGTTCTCTGAAGGCAGAGAGGTCTCTTCCTAGTCCAAACCAGTACCTGAGCACTCTGTTTACATGACTCTCTTCTTCCTTTCACTGTGCAGGGCATAGACATCAGCCGCCCCACAGGAGGTGGAGCCAGCACAGGGGAGGGAAGATACAGCTCTGGAGCACTTTGTTGACATGATTCCGCCTCTCCTTTCAAGGTGCAGGGCAGAGACATCAGACATGCCACAGGAGTTGGAGCCAGAGTTGTAGAGGGAAGGCCCAGCCCTATTCAGGTCCCAGGTGCAACTCCTCCCTCCCATTTAGATGCAGTTCACTCTATTCACCACTGGGCTGCCCTAGCCTGTCTTCTGGAATCCCCCAGTCCTGTCACTCACAAACCCAGACAAGGAATACACAACCTAGCAGAGACAGGCCTGGACAGTTAGGCAAGAAAATACCTACCTTCTAAAAGTGATATTTTCAAAAACAGAATTTTAAAACCAACTTTACTAAAATATGCATTTTATCATTCTGAGTTCAGGCATACTAAATTCGAATTTCTACCATGTTCCCTGAGTCAGTTAGGATTATAAGAATGTAATAATCTAACTGCCCATTCTAGCCCATGGAGAACAGGCAGCCTTCAATAGTGAAAAACAAAAATGGCTGTAATTCACTATTAGGACATGCTACATACACCAAAGCATGCCCTACCTTATACTTACAATGCACCCTACCCTTGGGCCTTCCATTGGGGGTGTCTAACATGAAGCAAAGGGAATGTTTAGGTACTGCCAAGGGGGTGCACTTGGCAAGTCACCATGGAAGTACTAGACTGCACACAGGCCTTGCAATGGCGGGCCTGAGACACACTTTACGAGCTGTTTCTGTGAGTGGCACAACCAGTGCTGCAAGTCCTCGGCACACATGGTGCACTATACTAGGGGCTGACTGGTAAATCAAGTAACCCAATAATAGAATCACCAATTAATACATTAATTTAACATAGGGAGCACTTGCACTGTGGCACTGATTAGCAGTGGCACAGTGCCCAAAGCATAAAACCAGCAAAAACATATCAAAACAGAGGAGGCAATCGGTCAAAAATGGAAGGGAGACTCACGCCAATGATGCCAGGTCTAACACGTGTCCCTTCCAGCTGAAATGTTGGGAGAACTACCCTTCGCCTTGGGAGTTCTCTTCACTAAGGCGAAAAAATCTGGCCAGACCATCAGCGTTGGCATGTTCTGTACCAGGGCGGTGTTCCACCGTAAAGTCCATACCCTGTAGGGAAATGGACCACCTCAACAACTTTGGGTTCTCACCCCTCATCCGAATCAGCCATCTGAGGGGCTTGTGGTCAGAGTCCCAAACAAGTATGGTCTCAACTTCTTCAGTGTCCAGACCACAGCAAATGCCTCACGCTTAATTGCACTCCACCTCTGTTCCCGTGGAAGTAACCTTGTACTGATGAAGGCTACAGGTTGGTCTGGGCCCTCTTCATTAATCTGTGATAGAACAGCCCCCACACCATGCTCTGAAGCGTCTGTCTGAACAATGAATTCTTTTGAGAAGTTGGGCGCCTGAAGTGAGGGTGCTGTGCACATGGCAGTCTTCAGGGCGTCAAAAGCCTTCTGGTAGGTGTCAGTCCAGTTCACTTTCTTGGGCTGCTTCCTTGAAGTCAGCTGAGTCAAGGATGCAACAATGTTGCCATACCCCTCAACAAACCTCCTGTAGTACCCCGTGAGTCCTAAAAAGGCTCTCACCTGTGCCAGAGTCTTTGGGGGTTCCCATGCCAGGATGGTATCAATCTTGGGTTGTAGGGGCGTCAACTGGCCGCTCCCAACTTGGTGTCCCAAGTCCACCACAGAACCCTGCCTGATTTGGCACTTACTCGCCTTGATCATGAGGCCTGCCTTGCGCAGCGCCATCAACACTTCCCAGAGGTGGCGCAGATGCTCCTCCCAACTGACTCTGAACATTGCGATGTCATCCAGGTAGGCGGCACTGAAATAACCCAGTCCAGCCAACACCCGGTTGACCAACCTCTAAAAGGTGGCAGGGGCATTCTTCATCCCAAAGGGCATAACTCGGAATTGGTAGTGCGCATTTGGTGTGGAGAATGCTGACCTCTCCTTAGCCCCATCAGTCAAGGCGATGTGCCAGTACCCAGACGTCAAATCAAACAGGCTGATGTACCGTGCAGCCTCTAACTGGTCAATGAGCTCATCAGCTCTGGGGATGGGGTGTGCGTCAGTCCTGGTGACTGAATTGAGCCCTCTGTAGTACACACAGAACCGGAGTTCAGGTGTGGCAACCGGCATGGCAGCCTTTGGGACCATGACCACTGGCCTGGCCCAAGGACTGTTTGAGGACTCAATTACCCCTAAAGCAAACATTTTGAAGATTTCCTCCTTAATCTAAGCCCTAACCTTGTCAGTCACTCTGTAAGCCTTGTGCTTTACAGGAGGACTGTCTCCAGTGTCCACATCATGGACGCACCACTCTGTGACACCAGGAACCAAGGAAAATAGATCAGAGAATTGCCCCAACAGTTGGCAACAATCTTGCTGCTGATCGGGGTCAGTATGGCAGAGAGGCTGACACCATCCACTGACCCATCTTGCTCTGTTGCAGACAGGAGGTCAGTAAGAGGCTCGGTCTCCTCCTCCATTCCATCATCTGTCGCTAGGAGCATGCCCACTTCGGACCTTTCTAAGTGGGGCTTCAGGTGGTTAACATGCAGGACCTGCAAGTGGTTCCTGGGAGACCGCAAGTTCACCAGATAGGTGACATCACTCTTGCACTCCACCACCTCATATGGACTGGTCCACCAGTCCTGGAGCACACAAGGCTCCACTGGTGCCATGACCCAAGCTTTCTGTCCAGGCTGAAGCTCAATCAGAGTGGCATTCTGATCGTATCCCGTTTGGTATTGCGTCATCCAGGTAGGCGGCACTGAATTCCTCCAGTCCAACCAACACCTGGTTGACCAACCTTTGAAAGGTGGCAGGGGCATTCTTCATCCCAAAAGGCATAACCCAGAACTGGAAATGCCCATCTGGTGTGGAGAATGCTGACCTCTCCTTTTCCCCATCAGTCAATGCGATCTGCCAGTACCCAGACGTTAAATCAAACATGCTGAGATACCGTGCAGCCCCTAGCCGATCAATGAGCTCATCAGCTCTGGGGATGGGATGCGCGTCAGTCTTCATGGCTGAATTGAGCCCTCAGTAGTCCACACAGAACCGGAGTTCGGGTGTGGCACCCTGCGCTGCAGCCTTCGGGACCAAGATCACTGGGCTGGCCCAAGGACTGCTGGATGACTCAATCACCCCAAGTGCAAGCATCTTTGAGACCTTTGAGACCTCCTCTTTAATGCAAGCCCTCACCCTGTCAGTTACCCTGTAAGACTTGTGCTTTACAGGTAAGCTGTCTCCTGTGTCCACATCATGGACGCACCAATCTGTGAAACCAGGAACCAGGGAGAATAGATCAGGAAACTGTCCCAGCAACTGGCGGCAGTCATTCTGTTGCTCAGGGGTAAGGGCGGAAGAGATGTTAACACCATCCACTGACCCATCTTGCTCTGAGGCTGACAGGAGTTCAGGAAGAGGCTCAGTCTCCTCCTCCATCCAAGCGTCTGTTGCCAAGAGCATGCCCACTTCAGAACTCTCTAAGTGAGGCTTAAGGCGGTTGAAATGTAGGACCCTCATGGGGTTCCTAGGAGACCGCAAGTCCACCAAGTAGGTAACTGGACTCTTGCGCTCCACAACCTCAAAAGGTCTGGTCCACTTATCTTGTAGTGCACAGGGCTCGACTGGGGCCATGACCCACACCTTCTGTCCAGGTTGAAGCTCTACCAGAGTGGCATTCTGGTCATACCAGCGCTTCATCTCCTCCTGGCTGGCCTCCAGGTTCACCTGAGCAAGTTCAGTTAAGCGCTGGTCTGGTTCCTGAAGGCCAGCATGTAGCTATATACATCCTGGGGAAGTTTCCTGGGGGATTGCTCCCAGCCTTCTTTAACCAGACTCAGAGGTCCTCTGACTGGGTGTCCATAGAGCAGCTCAAAGGGACTGAACCCTAGAGATTTCTGTGGCACCTCCCGGTAAGCAAACATAGGCATGGTAAGAGGACATCCCACTTACACCTCATGGGTTCCTCGAGACCCATTATCATGCCTTTCAGGGTCGGGTTGAACCTTTCAACCAACCCGCTTCCTTGGGGGTGGTAAGGAGTGGTAAACTTGTACGTTACACCACACTCCTGCCACAAGGACTTCAAATACTTGGAAATGAAGTTGGTCCCCCGGTCAGATACAACCTCGTGGGGGAATCTCACTCGGGAGAAAATTCCCATCAGTGCTCGTCCCACCACGGGGCCATCACTGTCCTCAGAGGTATGGCTTCCGGGTTCCGGGTGGCAAGGTCCACCAAGACCAGGATGAACCTGTTGCCCATGGCTGTCTTGGGGTCCAGTGGCCCCACAATGTCAATCCCCACTCAAAGGGGGTACTGACCACACGGAATGGCTGGAGAGGAGCCTTGTGCTTCCTTCCACTCTTTCCACTTGCCTG
>NW_028251996.1:0-12948 GCF_964263255.1 Lissotriton vulgaris | reverse complement strand
GCTTCACTAGCCACGCTAACAATTTCTTTGAGCGGTATCTCTCAGCATGAAGCATATTTATGCACTGCTTATGATCATATTTTCCTAGCCGTGACACCACCTCATTACCTTGCAAGTGCATCCGATGAAGTTGCTCAGCTGACACAAAACACTTTAACACCTCAGTTTCCAGAGGCCCCACGTCCCGCTCAAGTAAAACCAATTGAGCATCCTAATTGGCTCCATGGGACCGTCACACCTCTGGCTGTTAGTACCGTTTTCCGTTATGGTGGCGGGCGGGCAAAGCCATCGTAATGGGGCCCAATGGAGAATCTGTGTTCAGCTCGAAATATTGGGTAATGCACTTCTCAAAATTATTCCCTGAATGGAGGGTCTGATAGATCCTCGGTGTTGAGTTTGCACTGTATATTGGGGGTTAAGAGCGGTTGCGGGCCGTAACCTTCTGAAGTCACCCCCATAAGGTCGGGGAGTGAGGATCCAGAAAAAGCACTGGGGTGAACTTGTCCAGAAGGTCTGACTGGTTAACACTAGGGCATACACCGCTATCACTGTAAGAGGAAAGCCATCAAGGTGTCCCTCCGCAATGAGAAAATGCCCCTCCCATCCACTCTTTGATGGTACACCACATATGGGATCCCCAGGATGACCCACATAAGTAATCTGTGGGCATAAACCAATGAGGTTGTGCCATAGACTTGCCCCCTCCATTTCTCATCAAGCTTCTGCAGTTTGGTTAGCGTGACAGCTCTTAAGGCAGACTTGGACACGAAATTGATTAGCAGGAAGGACATTCCGCACACACTACACTTTAAGACATTATATGGTGGGATGTGGCTATCTGTGTTGGTTCCCATGGTGCATGGTAATGGTGTGCACTGCGCTTGTTTGTGGCATAGTGTTATAACGACATACACGAGCACTAGAAGAACCTAGTCCTCGCGGTCGGCTGTGCCCCGTGGTGGTGTGTCAGTGCCACATGATCCCGGAATTCGAATCCATGTAATCTATGTAATATAGATTGACATTACGAACAAGAAAAGGCTGAAGCGCCTCTTCCAGCTCCGTATTGAAGACTTGTGCATTCCCATCCAAAACTCCCCACATTTTAAACAACAACCATGAAAGCAAAGTTGCATAGAAAACAAGTCCACATTGGATTTAGTGTGTGGGACCTGGAATTGGTGCTACCCATGGTCGCTGAGGGTTGAGCCCATTATTCGGAGCACAGTATCCGTCTTGCTGACACAATCTCCCATGGTAAGGAGGTAGCTCACTGAGGCTGTTCCCCACAGTCATCCGAATACAGTGGCCGGTGTGTAAGAGCAGTTATAGCAAGTCATTCGCAGCTCGCGGTGTGAAGTTTGGTCCATAACTGGTGCTGATTGTCGAGGTCACGGAATCAGGTGTGTTTGAGCGAGAGTCTGACACCTGTCTGGACCGTAGGAGGGAAAAAGAGTTTGCACTGTGCTGAGAGGCCACCGTCCCGACCCTTTCCATTGCCACCTGAGTCTTGGTAGGACACGACCGGGCAAGTCTGCATCTCCTGTGCTTCAGAAGTGGGACCACCCAGGCCTCCTTCTCCTGGGAATCAGCGACAGCGGGAATCAAATCTGTCACATGGAGTTAGTTCCACACATCTTCTGGGGATGTAAAGATTTAGGAAGTCACCCTTTCCATAACATTGAGCTTTGCAGTGAAGAGTAGAGCATATTTTAATTGCTTGACCTTTGCAAATGAGCTCCGTAGTCACTACACACCTCGGCTGTGAAGCCGGGGCAGGTTGTAAAACTACATTGATATATTGCCAGCGGACTTTCATCCAGGAGCATTGTAGTATCAGGTCTCATTCCCTAAAAATGAGTAATTGGGCAAAGAGGGGCCAGGGGGGCACTCAGGCAGAGGTGGATGCAATGCGCCCACTCCACCGAAAAAAAATGTTTTTTACTTTATTTTGTAGGACCGTTGTCATCAGCCCTGTTTCACTGAAGAGTTCAGCACTGGGCCCTTCCGCATTACCCGGAAGCTAAGAGAAACGATATTGGTGGTGCGCCTCAAGGGGCACTCCGAATTCTCTGCCCTGTGGTGTAACACAACCACCTCATCTTTAATATTAATCAATCGATCAAATGTAGCTTTCTTCGATTTTTCATACAATAAAAATCATAAAAGCACTTATAGTGCACAGTAAAACAATCAGTGTATATCTGGAGAAGCAAGGGTAACAAAGCTTCAATACATAACATTGTATTCCTGTATCTAATAACAGTCTTTAGTAAAAATGAGGAGATAGCCATCATGATCAATTGATTTTCTAGGGATTGTAACTTCAGGAAAGCTATTCTACATTGACTTAGGCCCATACTCCTCAAGATGGGTATTAAAAACCTTTTCCTAGGAGAAGTATAAAAATTAGGGGCATATTAGCAAGAACCTCGTTAAAATTATCGCCGTTTTAGTGGCAGGAAACTGCAGCTAAAACGGCGATAATGGGCTTGCTAATATGCGTTATAGAATTCCAATAGAAGCCCAGGTTAGATGTGCAGGACATCTAACTTGCCGGCTGAGGACTGGGAGATCGCTTGCCCTTCTGCGGTGTTCTGGTACATTCATCAACCTCGATCAGCCTAATGCCCTGCTGATACTACCTGTGCGGTGGCCACCCTCCCAATTCAGAATATTAACTGTGTGCTCACTACTGTTGCAGGATTGTTCTACCTCCCCACAAGCCTCGGCGTATTAACAAAGTGGGCTACGTGACGAGTGGCTCTTACGAATGAATACGGACTCCAGCCCACTCAGCGACAACCGTGAAAAACGTTTCTCACCATCTGCGTCAAGTCCCTACAAAAGGCCTACCGTGGGCAAACCAAACAATCGGCAACCCAAACTATCGTTTGACTCCGTCACGTCCAAGAAGGGACTGCGCAGCACACAAGATGCCGGGAACTCTCAGACCCTCTCGGCGTCGGAAAATGGCGCCAACTCCATCACGTCCGAACTGCAGCAGATGATGCAGGAAATGAGGCAAGGATTCGCCACTATAGTGGACAAAGTTGACAGGATGTCATCAAGAATGGACGCCATGGTCCAAAAAATGGATGTTCATGAAGAGCGCATCACTGCAACTGAATGGCGCATATCCGAAAATGGCTACACCACAGCCTCCCACACGACGCAACTTTCGAGAATGGACAATGTTCTCAGAGTTATAGCGGCTAAGAATGAGGAGTTGGAAGCCCACAGTCGCCGAAATAACATTTGCGTGATAGGAGTGCCGGAGTCAACCAACACGGGTCGCATGGAGGAATATGTGGAGAAGATACTCGTAGCGGCGATTGGACCTGAAGCATTCTCCAAACAATTTATTGCTGAAAGGGCGCATCGGTCACTGGGGCCGAGGCCTAATCCTGGAGCCCCGCCGTGACCCATCATTGTGAGACTCCTGAATTATCGAGATCGTGATACTGCATTGAGGGCGGCACGCACCAATCACACCCTTATGTGCGAAGGGGTCAACTTCTCCATTTATCCGGACTTCACCCCTGTGGTGCAGGAACAGCGTCAAAAATTCTTGGAAATAAAGAAAAAACTTCGAGCACTACAAGTGGACTATGCACTACTGTACCCAGCTAATTTGAGAGTGACACATCAAACTAAACAGCACTTCCTTACAAACCCACAACAGGTGGAAGAGTTTATGAAGAAACTAAAACGTGACCGCGCTGGGAGCAGGCGCAATGGTGATGACAGACAAGAAGATTTCCACTCGGCAAATGAAGATGAGTAATATTAGACACTGTCTGCCTGAGTGCTGTTCCATTCCATGGGCATCCCTTTCAGGTTCGCTGTAGGGACTAATGTAAAAGATGTTTCGCTTACCGATTGGAGGTCATCAGATGGGCACTGGACTAATGGTGGTAAAGTATTCCTGGCACCCCCCCACCTCTATCTTGATTGCGCCCCAATGTGGCCGAACAGGACGATGGGCGAGGTGTGTGGAGTGGCTATGTGCGCGACTAGGTCGCACCCCGAAGGGAATACCCCATTGCACTTGTTGACATTGATATAAATGTTGTGTTGGTTTGGTATTGTTGAGGGTGGGGGGAGGGATGGGGCTACTGGCAAGTTGGGGTTGCATCAGTGGGAGGAGGGTGGTAGTGCGCTGTTTGGAGCACTATGGGACTTTGATGCTCTATTACTTGACTCTTTTGGACTACTTGTGGCAATGCATGCGGTTATTTGTTTGCAGTGCATGCTTCAGCACTTTCATTCCACAGCGCCTAATGTATGCTATAATTTAAACTTGCATGCTGATATGTTTTGCATTTGGATAGTTGCCCGTACACACTATGAGGTGTGGCGTTGCTGGGAGGGTGGGAGGTGTTACCTTGCACAATATCTTATCGGACTTATTGCACTGCTTATTATTGTGTTTTCTGGGGTTCTGCGATATGAGGAGGGTGGAGGGTGGTACCTCGCGCAATGTTTGATAGGAACTATCGAATTGAATGTATTTGTTTTTTTAACTGCATCCAGAGCGAGACTTTTGGGGTTGTTGCACAGTGGGGAAGAGGGGATTGTTTGGTTACAAAGTTACGTAATAATGTTGGTCACGAAACCTACCGAAGAGTTGCTAAATCTTGACACAACAGGACTTTATGGTCGTACGCGAGACAGCATTCTCGCAATGCAGGTTACACACACAAGCACCAGGCTACTGTTGGACACCGGAATACATACTATACTAAGATTCAGAGTGATTGATCACTGGCCATCAGCACATGACTTTTTGAGAGATGAGACCTTACACCACTCATGGGTGACACTGACCTAAATATCTTTACGTGGAATGTAAGAGGCCTTGGAGATCCCAGGAAACGGAGGCAGGTGCTGTCATACCTGGATCGCCACTCAATAAACATAGCCTTTCTCCAGGAAACTCACTTCAGGGCGCAGACCACTCACACCTTTGCCAACAGATGGGCGATCCACACTGTGTTCTCGTCTTTCTTGACCTACGCTAGAGGCACAGCAATCTTGGTGAAAAGGGGTATGCCCTTTGCCATGGGTCCAAGACAGACTCTCAAGGGCGATACTGCATGATGTGGGGCAGACTAGGGCACATAGCGGTCACATTGGTGTGCTGCTACGGTCCCAACATTGATGACTCACTGAGCTATGGGCGGCATTTGTGGGGACGGGATCACACCACCTCATTTTGGGAGGAGACTTTAATACCACACTAAGGGCCAGATGTAGGTAGCCCTTTACCGATCGGAATCGGCCGAAAATACCGATTTTCGGCCGTTTCCGATCGGTAAAGGGCTATGGAGATGTAGGGGCACATATTCGGTAATTTTACCGAATCGTTATTATTACCGAATCGGTAAATTTACCGATTCGGTAATATTTACCGATTCGGTAAAATTACCGAAAATGCAATGTGGGTAGCCAATTTTCCATTGGCACATGGCTTTCAGAATCGGTATTTTACCATGGAATACAAATCCATGGTAAAATACTGATTCCTGTGTACATGCACATCTGTGCATGTACACATGTGCCATGTGACAGACAGACGTGCCCTTAGGGCATGTCTGTGTGCCACATTGCACACATGCCCGTTTTGGGGGTGCTAGAGGGTGTCAAAGTGACACCCCCTGCACCCTTGACAAATTAGGTATTTACCGATTCGGTAAATACCAAATCGGTATTTGAATTGAATCCTATGGGCTTCAAGGCCCATAGGATTCAATAGCAAATACCGATTCGGTATTTACCGAATCGGTAAATACCGAATTTCAAGGTATCGGTAAAAAATCCAGATGTTGGTACCTACATCCCATTTACCGATTTTGAAATACTGAATCAGTAAAATTCGGTATTTCAAAATCGGTAAATGGAATTTACCTACATCTGGCCCTAGATCCTACCCTGGACAGATCACACCCAGCCCCGCAACACTACACTAAAGCGCGAGCAGAACTGCGTGCTGCAATCATAAACCACAGTTTAGTAGACGCCTGGAGATGCCTCGACGTCGATAAGAAGGAGGTCACACACTTTACAGCACAGGCGCACTCATAGGCCAGGCTTGACTATGTCTTCCTGATGCCGCAGCTCTATACCTCGCTTGTTCGATCACAGCACCTCCCCAGAACATATTCGGATCACTCCCCTGTGAAAATCACACTGCGCTCAGTGGACCTAGGCCCCCCCACGACTGCTTGGCGGATGCAACCTACGATGTTACTAGACATCACCTTTCAAGAGGAACTGAGAGAGGAATGTCTGGATTTTTTCAGGAGAAATAAAGATTCAGTTAGGGATGTGGAAACCATTTGAGACGCATTCAAGGTGACGTTAAGGGGGATTTGCATTGCTAAAGGAGCCGGGATCTTAAAGACTATTGTTGCCCGACTAATGACATTGGAAAAATACCTTAAGTGCCTAGAAACGTCATTGGCTGCTGCTCCCACTGACTCTGCCCTCTTGAAGATACGAGAAAAAATTTCCGAATACACTGCTGAAGCCGCAAGGGAATCGAAATTTAGAGGCAAGTACTGGACTGCTCGCCATTATAGCAAAGGCGAGCAACCAGGGAAGGCCTTGGCTTCCACGATTAAACTGGCACGCACACCCAATATTATATTAGAACTCGAAGACCCGGACGGGGTGGTGGCTCGGGCACTACACAAATCCTTAATTCCTTTTTGTCACAATTCAGCACATTATACGATTCCTCTAGAGTAGGTGCACTTCGACTGCAAGACTACCTAGCTGACGTCTCCCTAGGCTGGCTTAGTGATGCACAAAGGGCCTTTCTTAGTGTGCCCTTTGAATTAGATGAAGTGAGAGAGGCGATTATGGGCATGAGGTTAGGGAAGGCCACAGGATTAGATGAAACCCCAATAGAATTTTATAAAACTTACATTGACTTTATGGCCCCAGTATTGCGTGAGGTTTATGAGGACACTCTTGAAGTAGGCCATCTGCCGCCATCTATGAGGATTGCACTTATTACATCACTACTTAAACCCGGCAAACCTGCAAACAAATGTGACTCTTATCGTCCGCTCTCATTGCTTAATTGTGATGTTAAGGTACTTGCCAAACTTATTGCTAACCTTATCAGC
Source organism: Lissotriton vulgaris (assembly GCF_964263255.1). Lineage (NCBI taxonomy): Eukaryota > Metazoa > Chordata > Amphibia > Caudata > Salamandridae > Lissotriton > Lissotriton vulgaris. The sequence continues at coordinate 5,812 of NW_028251996.1, read as the reverse complement.
CTCCTCCTCCCTACCCTGATACTACCTGACCAATCCGGATTTGTGCCTGGCAGGGCAACCTCACATAATTTGCGTACTTTTTTCTCAGTCCTCAACTCAGTGCATGAAGACCAACCAATGGCGGCCGTTTTCCTGGATGCCACTAAGGCGTTTGATTCCCTTGAGTGGGATTATGTGTTTCGAGTCCTGGAGAGGATGGGCTTTCCAGAAATTGTCATCTCCTGGATCCGGCTCCTTTATGAGCGCCCAATGGCCAGAGTACTTATTAATGGCAGACTGTCTGAGGAATTCCCCATCACCAGGTGGACCAGGCAGGAGTGTCCCCTCTCACCTCTCCTATTCGCGATAGCTACGGAACCTTTAGCCAAATTACGACAACATCAAAGGGACAGTGCACTACGTTGTTTCCAAAGGCAAATACTAATATCGATGTATGCAGATGTCATCACTTTGTATATACGTGATCCGAGCGAAAACCTAAACCCCATTCTTAGGGAATTCATACAATTTGGTAGACTCTCAGGCGTTCAGATTAATTGGGGTAAATCTTGCATATTTCCACTCACGCCTTCCACAACACGCTTTGACTTGGATTATCATATTACCTGGAGTGATGGAGATTTTAAATACTTAGGTATACACATAGAAAGGGACAGAGATGAGCTACTTCGAGCCAACTATAGCACCACTATGAATCGCATTATTGATACCGTTCCACGTTGGATTACCTTGCCGCTTTCTATGGCAGGTAGAACATCCTTGATCAAAATGGTGATCCTTCCACAACTTCTCTACCTTTTTTTGAATATTCCATTTTACCCGGGAAAATACTTTTTTCAACAACTTTGGTCAGAACTCATTAAACTTGTATGGGGCGGAAAGTCCCCTCGTTTAAAACGGGACATCCTAATTCGGCCCTATACCCAGGGCGGTTTTGGTGTACCGGGTTTCGAACTATATTATCAGGCAGCTCAAGCTCACTATGCCTATTTTTGGGTGCATCAGCCTAGATATATGCCCCAGCTCGCCGCTGAGCACTGGCTCGCCCATCCTATCCCTATAGAAGGTGCACTCTACGCGGTAGTGGCAGGCAGGGACAACACGCCCACAACAGTGATGAGTACTGTTACGGCGTGGACCCGACTGGCTGCTAGACTGGAGGCTACAATGCTCTATGCGCCGCTGTTGCCGCTGGCCTACCACCCAAATATGCCCTTATTGCAGGAAACGGGATTCTGCAAACTGCTCCACAGGATTCATGTAGAAACCTGGGGAGACCTCTACCATAATGGTACATTTCGCTCCATGGAACATTTGTATGAAGGCATACAACCATCTCCGCTTGAAATTTTTCTATACATTAGGCAAATCAGAAGCCCATATCTCTTCAACTCATGGCCCTGTAGGCATGGGGTAATGGCGATTTCCCAATATACGTCTGCCGCAGGGGGGGGAGGACGGCGGCCAATCGCACCAAAGCAAGTCGCCGCCGCGACCCGCCAAGGGCCTCACGATGTCTCCAAGTTACTCCGGGGTGTGCAGCTTATAGACCTCGTTGTGGGACGGGAGGGAGGGCGATTCAGCATCAAAAGTCAGTGTCTCAATCTGCAATGCTCGGGTATGGAGCGGGTCAGCGCTGAGAGTCGTCAGCCAAAGAGCAGGTCAGATGTAATCGCATTGAAACGTCCTATTATTATTATTATTATTATTATTGCATTTATTGAGCGCACAGCTACCCGGAGGTTTCCCGGCGCTTGCCTTGGGAACCCGTCCTGGCTTTTCCCTGTGAGATAGTCCCTACAGGGCATCCCCAAGGTGAAAGCCAGGCATCCCGCCGCAGGGGGCCGTTGTGGAGATTAAGCAAGCTTAATGCCCAGAGTTGCAGAGTGAGAACCCACGATTAGAGCAGGCACCGAAGCGAGAACTATCGAGCCCTTGGACATTTGAGCTCAAGACCCTGCCGCGTCGGGAATTGAACCCTGGTCCCGGGTCTGACCTCAGCTTCAGGGTCTGCCTGCTCTACACCGCGAGCCACACTTCTCCACATATACCAATGTGCGTGCAGTATGACCGTTATGCTCCAAGGCCGCTCGCTTCCTGCTCTGCACAGCGTCCCCTTGCCGGCAGCGGAACTTTCGAGTCAGGGCAACAAGAACGCAGCTTGTGGAAGTAGTATCGGCACAGATTCCTCCCGATATGTTCAGAAGGTCTTACTCGGACTCGGTGCCGCAGGGAAGCCGCTCCTCCGGAGTTCTCTTTTCGAGGCCTAGTCGCCTCATGGTGCGCCGCGGTCTATCATAGGCCGCCGAACCCACCAGCCTCTCCAGATGATCTCGGGCTCAGCTCCGGTCTAAAACTCCGGACGTCGTAACTTCAAATCGGCAAGTCATAGAGTGCTGAAAATTTCACCAAGGCTGCATAACTGTAGTCTCTACGTCCGAGAGTGGTCAGGACGAGCAAAGGTGGTGGAAAAGAAGGATAAATATCAGATTTTGTATCCAGGCAGCAGGAGCCTCACCTGAGTGCGGCCATTCTGCTTGTGCGCCCTCTAGCGCCCCCTCTGCCGATATATAGTTCTTGCCTGTCTTATTTCCTCCCTAGATCTACTTTCACTATGAAGTGCTTTCTTCAAGTGAGTGTGGGCCTTACTGCATTCTCTATCAAACCAGCCTTGTGACTTATGCATTCTCTGTTTCTGCTCCCTCGTTAATAATTTCTGAAACTCACCAGTAATATTAAGGGAGGCATTTAGAACTTCTTCATCATCCTTTCCTCAGAAAGACAGGCTTCAAATTCGTCACTGGACCTATTTACAAGTTGCTTAATAAAAACCACAGGATCCACTTTAGCCCAGTTTAGGGAATAAGTGTTTGAACTAGAAAGATTAATATTAAAATTATAGAGTAAGTCCTTATTATTCTTAATTCTATCCGGTCTCTCTAAGTTGAAGACCAAGCTGATTTGGTAATGATCACTCATTATAATAGCATGGGTTTCAAAAAAGCGGACATTGCATGAGTACCTATTTGACACTAAGACATAGTCAATAATAGAATTGCAACCCCTACCATTAAACGTACGTTCAAAAGATACTAGGGGAGTACACAATTCGTTAGGATATTCTAAGTCAAACTGAAAGACAATTTTGTTTAACAAGTCCTCCAGTGTTATATGTGATAAATGAGCCAGCATATCTTCTTTATCTTTACCAAGGCCACAAATGCCCCGTTGACTATGTTGGCACAAGAAGCAGTTAAAATCACCCCCCCCCATATAATACACATATTACCAGAAATGTTGTCTTCTAGATTAGTCAGTGTTTGACATAAATTTGTTAACACACTTGTAGTCTGAGTTTTGGGGATATTATTATAGAAGTTAATTAATGCTGTATCTTTTCCTCCTACCATATTCAATAATTGGATGTGGTGAAAATCTGTCTAAATTGAGAGTTTCAAATTGGTCACCCCTGTCGTGTTAGAGACATAAATACATAGTCCCCCTTTGTTATGCCCTTGCTTGCTGATAATTGCTGGTGTAAAGAAGGTTTAAAACCATTAATATGATTTTCCTTAACTGTCCAGGTTTCTTATAGACAGATTATGGAGTATTCTTCTACAAAGGTTAACCGCTGAGGGTCTCTCACTGTAGTGGATAAACCCGCAATGTTCCAGAAAAGTATTTTGCATGCCTTGAATGTGTGTTCCTTTACCTGACACCCTCCTGGCATCTTAATAATCATACTCTGTAGGAGTTGTCCCCACCCATAGTAGGTATTACTACGTGGTTAGAACTAATTTCAGGATTGCCTTCAAAATTAATGAAGTTTTCATCCGTGTCCTCACCCTTAATTATAGGATCTAAATTCAAATTGCAATCTATCCCATTCTCAAACAGAATATCTTGACCATGGTCCTGCTCATGTGAGGTAACACCCGGGAGCGGTAGCAGTTCCATCCTCATTTGGCCATCCCTCCTCAAATTCTGTATTCTTGGTCAATCTATGTCTTCCAGATTGGCTAACAGATCAAAACGATTGTAAAGCGGGACATTACATGATCTCATTGAGTCAGCATAAGGATCCCTTACGTGATTTTTAAAAAGATTCAACGCCTTGCTCAAGAAACCCAAGGCAGACCCGAGGGACCACAAGAACTTCCGACCACTCTCCCTGCTCCCGTTCCCGAACAAACAGCTGACCCGCTGCCTGGAAGAGAACAACATCCTAGAACCGTCCTAGTCTGGGTTCCGCAGCAACGTCAGCACCCAAACAGCCATCATCGCCACCACCGATGACATCAGGACCCTGCTGGACATCGGCGAGACCGCAGCCCTCATCCTCCTGGATCTGTAAGCCTCCTTCAACACAGTCTGTCACCGCACCCTATGCACACGTCTTCACAACACAGGGATCTGTGACAAGGCTTTGGAATGGACCACCTCATTCCTCTCCGGCAGAACCCAGAGCGTCCGCCTCCACCCTTTCTGATCTGAAGCCTCCAAGATCATGTGCGGCGTAACCCAAGGATCATCCCTCATCCCGACATTGTTCAACATCTACATGGGCCCGCTCTCCCACATCGCCAGATAGTACAACCTCAGCATCATCTCCTACGCCAACAACACTCAGCTGATCTGCTCCCTCAACAAGGACCCCTTCACCTCCAAAACCAACCTCCACGAAGGAATGAAAGCCGTTGCCGAATGGATAAAGAACAGCCGTCTGAAGCTGAACTCAGACAAGACAGAGGTCCTCATCCTCAGCTCCACCCCCTCAGCCTGGGACGACTCCTGGTGGCCACCACCCTGGGAGCAGCACCGACACCCACCGACCACGCATGCAACCTGGGGTTTAGCCTCGATCCTGAAACGACTGCAACACATACAGAACGCCTCTGCCCACTTGATCCTCGACATCCCTCGACGCAGCCACACCCCACCCCACCTGAGAGACCTGCACAGGCTGTCCATCAACAAGAGAGTCCCATTCCAGCTCCTCACCCGCGCACACAAGGCACTCCACGAGACCGGACCAGCATACCTCAACAGACGACTCACCTTCTACACCCCAAACCGTCAGCTCCGCTCCGCCGACCACGCACTAGCTACCAATCCTCGCATCCGAAGAGCGACCTCCGGCACCAGATCATTCTCCTACCTCGCTGCTAAGACCTGGAACACCCTCCCCATCCTCCTACGGCAGACCCAAGACCTACTAACCTAAAATAGGAAAAGGGCAAGTATGCAGCCTTGCCTCAGGCCCTTTCTTATACGAAACTTAGCAGAGCACTCCCCCTGCCTCCCATAACAAACCCTTGCCCCTGCCTCCCTGTACAACTCCTTAATAAATAAAAGCAATCCCCTTCCATATCTTTGAGGACACTCTACAGCTTTTCATGTTTTATGCAGTCAAACGCTGAACTAAGGTCAACGAATGACATAAAAAGTTTTCCCTCCCTTGCTAAGGTATATTTACTAATAATCAGGGTTAAATTAAGTCCTTGCTCATCCGAAGAGTGACCTCCGGCAGCAGATCGTTCTCCTTCCCGCCGCCATGACCTGGAACACCCTCCCCATCCTCCTGCGCCAGACCCAAGACCTACTAACCTTCAGGAGGCTACTCAAGACTTGGCTATTCGAGCAGTAGCAGCACCACCTCCCCTCAGCGCCCTGAGACACTGATTAGAGCGCGGGCTCACCTGCTCATTTTACCATACTCACCTGGGCCCATAAACGTACACACTTTGAAAAAGGTAAACCTACGCTTCAGTCATAATAATTTTAATTAACCATTTAGGACCTATACCATTGA
>NW_028251995.1:37500-136437 GCF_964263255.1 Lissotriton vulgaris | reverse complement strand
CTCACTCAATGATTAGAGCGGCAGACCCTGATGCAGAGGTCTAGCCCGGGACCAGGGTTCAATTCCCCACCTCGGCGGGTCTTGGGCTCAAAAATTCCATGGACCTGATAATTCTCGCCTCGGTGCCTATTCCAATCATGGAGTCCCACTCTGCAACTCTGGGCAATAGCTTGCTTAATCTCCACAACGACCCCCACAACGCTAAGGATGCCTGGCCTCCACCTTGGGGGTGCCCAGGAGTGGACGCCTCACAGGGAAAGCCAGGATGGGTTCCACAGCGGTATTCGTACAAACGCCTTGAGACCCTTGCGGGTGAGTAGTGCGCTATACAAGTATCAATTTTACAAGTATCAATTTACATTTACTCTCTCCTCTCTCTCTGTCTCCCTCTGTCTGTCTCCCTCCATCTGTCTGTCTGTCTCCCTCCATCTGTCTGTCTCCCTCCATCTGTCTGTCTCCCTCCATCTGTCTGTCTCCCTCCATCTGTCTGTCTATCTCCCTCCATCTGTCTGTCTGTCTGTCTCCCTCCATCTGTCTGTCTCCCTCCATCTGTCTGTCTGTCTGTCTCTCTCCCTCTGTCTCTCTCCCCTTCCGCTGTCTCCCTCCCTCTGTCTGTCGCCCTCCTTCTGTCTGTCGCCCTCCCTCTGATCGGTCGCCCTCCCTCTGTCGGTCGCCCTCCCTCTGTCGGTCGCCCTCCCTGTCTGTCGCCCTCCCTCTGTCGGTCGCCCCTCCCTGTCTGTCGCCTCCCTGTCTGTCGCCCTCCCTCTGTCTGTCTGTCGCCCCTCCCTCTGTCTGTCTGTCTGTCGCCCTCCCTCTGTCTGTCTGTCTGTCGCCCTCCCTCTGTCTGTCGCCCTCCCTCTGTCTGTCGCCCTCCCTCTGTCTGTCGCCCTCCCTCTGTCTGTCGTCCTCCCTCTGTCTGTCGTCCTCCCTCTGTCTGTCGTCCTCCCTCTGTCTGTCGTCCTCCCTCCTCTGTCTGTCGTCCTCCCTCTGTCTGTCGTCCTCCCTCTGTCTGTCGTCCTCCCTCTGTCTGTCGGCCTCCCTCTGTCTGTCGGCCTCCCTCTGTCTGTCGGCCTCCCTCTGTCTGTCGTCCTCCCTCTGTCTGTCGTCCTCCCTCTGTCTGTCGTCCTCCCTCTGTCTGTCGGCCTCCCTCTGTCTGTCGGCCTCCCTCTGTCTGTCGTCCTCCCTCTGTCTGTCGTCCTCCCTCGTCTGTCGTCCTCCCTCTGTCTGTCGTCCTCCCTCTGTCTGTCGTCCTCCCTCTGTCTGTTGCCCTCCCTCTGTCTGTCGCCCTCCCTCTGTCTGTCGCCCTCCCTCTGTCGCCCTCCCTCTGTCGCCCTCCTTGTCCTCTGGTCTCCCTCCCTCAGTCTCCCTCCCTCAGTCTCCCTCCCTCAGTCTCCCTCTCCCTCCGTCTCTCTCTCCGTCTCCCTCTCCCTCCGTCTGTCTTCCCCTGACTCCCCCCGCTGTCTCCCTCTTGCCTCACTGTCTCCTTCTCCCTCTCTCTCAGTCTCCTTCTGTCTCTCTATGTCTCTCTGCGTCTGTCACCCTCCGTCTCCCTCCCTCTGTCCCCCTCTCGCTCACTTCGTCTCTCCCTTACTCCCTCCCTCTGTCTCCCTCTGCCTCCCTCTCTGTCACCCTCTCTCTCTCCCGTCCCTCTCCCACCCTCTCTTCTCCCTCCGTCTCCCACCCCCTCTCTCTTTCTCTGCCAGTCTGTCCCCGTCCCTGCCTCTATTTGTCTCTGTCTGTCCCTGTCTCTGTCTCCCTCTCAGTCTCTCTGTCAGTCTCTGCCTCTATCTGTATGCCCCTGTCTCTGCCTCTATCTGTCTCTGTCTGTCCCTGTCTCTAGCTCTCTCTGTCCCTGCCTCTATCTGTCCCTGCCTCTATCTCTGCCTGTGTCCGTCTGTCTCTACCTCTGTCGGTCTCTGCCTCTGTCTCTGCCAGTCTGTCCCTGTCTCTGCCTCTATCTAGCTCGGTCTGCCCCTCCCTCTATCTGTCTCTGCCTCTATATATCTATCTGGCTCTGTCTCTGCCTCTACCTCGACCTCTATTTGTCTCACCTAACCGGCTCTCATTCCCCGCTGTTCTCCGTCACCTCACCTAAACCCCCCCCCCCCACTCACCCCCCTGACAGCTTCCCGGGCACACTCACAGGTCTTTAAAAACCATTGATTTGTTAATGAGGCTTTGTTGTATTTCACCTCTTCTTAGCCCCTGCATCTCACTCTGACTATCACTGGAATCGCCTGGCCCCCATAGAGCAGTCTCTCTGAGTCCACAACGCTGCAACCGGTGGGCTTTGCGGACACTTTAAAAAACGCATAAAAAACACATGTACGATGTCTGCAAGGTCCGCGGGCCGCCACAGGAAGGCTTGCCGGGCCGCTGGAGGCCTGCGGGCTGTACTAGGAGTACCCGTCCTCTAGAGCATTATCAGCTTTGTTGCCAAAAGGCGACAGCCATCAAAGGGCAATGTCCATCAAGGTGTTCTGGACATCCCCTGAAAACCCAGTTGACGTTGAAATGGCCCTGACCAGAGAGTCTGCAGTGTCCAGCCCACAACGTATGGTAAACTTCACTGCATCCCCTCCCAGCGGCGACAGCCTGGGAGCGCATTGTCCGGACACTAAGGCAGCACCTGCGCAACCGTATCTACACAGAGTGGGAATAACGGCCCCAAGAGACATGCAGTGTTTACCGACCGCAGTCCTAAGCTGGCGGAAGAGAAAATCTTCTTCCCAAGATGGTCCAGCTTCTTGGATTCCCTTTCCGGGGGAGCGGTAGGGAATGCACTCTTGGAAGTGGAGGTATGGACCACCAAGTTCTCTGGGTGGGTGTGTTGGGAGAGGAAAGTGGGGTCGCCCAGAGCCGGGCAGTGGCATGGGGCGATCATCCTGTCCACAGGAGCTCCCGTGTTGGGCCTGGACCACGTGCCCAAAGGACATTGGTGAGGACCTGATTAAACGGCAGCAAGGGGCTCCGAAGAGCTCGCAGCCGGTTAAAGCACGTCTGTCAGGAGGTTAGTCCTGACCACCACCGTTGGAAGCTTGAGGTTGAGAGCCTCGGCCGCCCTACGCAACACCACTGCATACGACGCTCCCTCCTCCCTAGCAACATTAGGAGACAACCTGCCAAATATCAGGATTGGTGTCATGACCACTGGCATCCCCAGTTCCTCTCTCCAGTCCTGCTCAGATTCCATCTGATCAGCTAAAGGGTCTCCTGACCCCTCCCAGTCCTCCTCATCCTTTGGGTGCCAATCTGGCTGAAAATGGACCCCAGAGTGAACAGGGGCACAAAAAACCCTCTCGACGCCGGTCCGGCTCCAAGTCAGGATGGATGACGTAATGGTGCCGGAGGAAACGGCATCAGGGGAGGCGTAATCAGGTCAACCAGCCTGGATCCAAGGGGGGCCTGCGGCATCGGGCCGGAGCCATCGGCAGGGAAGGCCTAGGCCCCTAACCGGTTCTGTGGGGCCCGAAGGTGTGCCAGTGGGTCCGGGCCACCCAAAAATGGCATGTATGGCCTCGTAGAATGTACGAAGCAGGGAGGCAGTTGCACCGGGTCCCAGGAAGGGAGGGAAACTCTGAGTCGACTCTTCGGGCTCCACACGCAGAGCCGCGTAAGGGGCACCACCCGCATCACTTGTCGGATCGACCGACCGATGAGGAAAAGTCGAACACCGCCGATGCTTCTTCAACTTCTTCTTAAGCTTCGATATTTTGGGACGAATGGTGGTGGCTCGACCTCCCTCGTGACTTGGACCTCGAACTGCGCGGAGCCAACTGCCGGCGCGCAGTTTTCTGGACTGCTCCTGCAAAGCATTCTGCGCTATCGACCAGCACTCGGAGCACGACTTGGGGACGTGGTCGCGCTCCAGGCAAAAGAGGCACACACGGAGCAGATCCGTCACCGACATCAGTCGGTTACGGGACCCGCATGCCTTGAAGGCGGGCATCCCTTGTGCACCAGGAGTCGAATGACACAAAAAAGAAGTCGACAAAAGTCGAGAAAAAGTCAGTCAAAAAAGTGACTGGAGGAACCGCTCGTCCCGGTCTTCCTGCGTTAGCTGGCGCGGAAAAAGAAAGAACTGACGTCAGCATGCGAGGGCGGCATCTAAGTAGCTGCTGCAATGTCATCCCAGCGACACGACGCCAACAACGAATGCGGAGCCAACCGACCCAACTTTCCGACGCACAGGGGTACTGTTGCTGAAAAAAACTTTCCAGACCCAGTCTAACGCCTGTGGGTAATTCTAGGGTAAGGAATCTATAATTAACGTGTTTCCTTCAGATGATTAATTTCAAGGCTTGAGATTCTCCTTCTTCAACAACCCCGCGAAGATCCCAATTTCCATCAACCATAACTTGCTGCCCAATTTTCACTTAGCATGTCCCTGCTCCCTAACATTGCTACTGATACGTTCTTGCCCTCAAATTAAACATGGTTCTATTTTTTTTCTACGTACAGTAGTACATTTATTTTTTAAATTGTATTTACATTTTCAGGATCTACTAAACTTTAAGTTTGATTGACAAAAGGACCGCTCATTCTCCTAACGACCTTGAACCAATGTGATTGGCAAAGGGCCACTTGCTTAAAGCATGTTCTTATCACACTTTGGTTAGAAAGGCCTTCAAGATATGTTTGAGGCATGGAATCAGTTCTTCATTACATCTCACAGTGAGGTCTTTTCCTATTTGTATTTATTTAAAGCTATTTAATTACAAATGTGGGAATTTTGTTGTTCTTTTTTAGTTTTTAATGAAATGGGGTAGTGATACAGGGTGACAGCCTTGGGCTTTTTTAGGCAGACCCAAGCAGGAGTTTGTTTGTTTTGTTTTCTCCACCTTCTGTGAAGATGCATCAGGGTAGTGGAACAACATGTAGTGTATGGACCCCTTGGGGTCTGTCATGCCTACTCAGGGGGGCGGCGACTGTTTATCAAATTAAATATTAGCAGAATAATAAAGTATATATACATAAGAAAGCAAAATTGAACATATTTAAATATTTAAATATTTTGTAAATGTGAAGGCATTTGAAATCGGAGGCCAAAAAGTGAGTTTGTATCACCATTTTGATTCATGGGTGCAGCGCGAGTACCACAAACAAAATTTAGCAGGGATGATTGGTGGCCTCAATTGAAGCCCTAGTATGCAACAACAAAAAAGAGAACATGCATTACAGCAAACAAGATAAAGTAGTTTGCTAGAATCTTGTGTATCACTTCATATTTTAGAAATAACAGTCAATTTTGAAAAACTCTAACCTTCTTATTAAAATAAAAATATTATTTTGTTTCTGAACTAAAGAAAATATTTGCGAATTCGTGTAAATGTTTGATATATACTGGTTTCTGTATTTTTGTGTACTGTTTGAGGTTCAAGTCACAGAAATTGGTGAGGTGTGGGTCCTCTTCTTCCAGTGGTGATTCAGTGGGGGTCTACAGAAGTCAAAAGGTTAAGATTCACTGCCCTAGTGTCAATGGTGGGGTTTGTGGCATTGTGCGCCTGTGTCAATAGAGGGTGAGAACAGAGCGTAAAGCCGGGCACTGGTTCAGACGTTTTTCGGGATCTAGAGGTCGTGAGTGGACCTTGCTCAAGATGCACTTTTGCTTGATAAAGTTTATGTGACCTATCAGATGGTGTGCCTGACCCAAATATGCATGCAAGAGGGGAAGAGAGAAAGACAATGCGGAAAGTCCATCAAGATCAACTAGAGAGGACAAGAGATAGAAGAGAGACCAATGCACAGAAGGAGAGAAAGAAGTAGCAGAGATGAGAACTAACAGGGAAACAAGTGGGTAGAGACTTTGGACTAAGGAAGGTATACAGGGTGACAGAATAGGAGAACAGGAATGCACTATATATAGAGGCGAGAGTCGTCTTCTAGAGCAAGACAGGAGGGTGCAGGGAGTAAAAGAGATGTAAAAGATGGAGAGTGGGAGAGAAACAAATAGGCGGGGGGAGTTTATGGGGGCATAAGCACAACATGAAGGAGAAGAGACAGGGATAATGATAGACAAATAAAAGGAAAGGGGTATGTAAAGGGGGAGAGATACATTTATTTATACAGTTTTATATAGCGCGAACAAGACACATGGGGGTATCAGAGCGCTTTACAAGGGGAGTGGATACATCAGTACAAGACAGAAATACAGTACCTTTACAGAAATATAAACATAGGCGAGTAATAAATGTAGGAGCAAGATTTCGTTAGGAGCTCAGACGGAGGTGTTAGAGATTAATCGAGTAGTAGTTCAACAGGTAAGGTCGATCACTATATAGTATAATGACGACTATTAGTCTAACCATTTAGACATTAGGAATGATTTCACCTTTGATTTGAAGGAGGCAGTAGAGTGAATCAAATGAATTTCCTTCGGAACAGAATTCCAGATTTTTGGTGTGATGCCCGAGAAAGCTCTGTTCCATGTTTTCTTCTTGCAGAATCTCTGTGGCTTCAGAAGTATGGGGCAGCTGCTACCCGATGTCCTACATCTGCCAGACAGTTCCAGCGTATGTGCTAGGTATCTTGGGGTGTTGAAATGCATGGCTTTATGGGTCATGCACGCAATTTTTAGATTAATTTGTGCTTCGTTTGGGAGCCAGTTTAGGGATTTCAGGTCAGGGGAGATGTGATGGTTTCTTTTTGATCCGCGATGAGTCTGGTCGCAGTGTTAAGGGAGGCCCAAAAAAGAGCCAGTCTGTATCTGGGAAGGCCGCGGAGTGTGGCACTTCCGTATTCAAGCCTCGGGATGACTACGCTTGAACCGCTGATTTCAGATCATCCTGGGGGAGGAAGGGTTTTCGTTTCCTTACCATGCTCATCTGGTAATTGGCTCCTTTGAACATGCAGAACCATCTCAGCAATGCCACCAGATGTTTGTCTAGTATAATTCTCAACGATCTCGCAGAGACTACAAGCTGTGGAGAACAATTGAGAGCAGTTAGATGTTTCATCCACTGGTCGACCTGAAGATTGTGTTTGGGTGGCGTAATGAGGAGGAATTCCGTTTTGATGGCATTTAGTTTGAGATGGTTGAGAGTGAGCCAGTTTTGAGTATTCTGTAGAATAATGTTGAGGGTATTAAGGTCATCAGGAGAGGAGATTTTCAGGTACAGTTGTGTTTCAACTGCATACATGTGGTAGTGAATGTTGAAGGATGATAGGGAGTTTGCTAAAGGTTCCATGAATAAGTTAAAAAGAATGGGGCAGAGAGCGGATCCCTGTGGGACTCCCAGGGTGACAGGAAAGGGTTTTGACAGAGAGTGGTTGACCTTGATTCTTTGGGTTCTGTTATGGAGGAATGAAGTAAACCATTGGAGGACAGATCCAGATAGACCCATCATACTTTCAAGTAGTTTTAGAAGGTTGATGTGTTTCGCAGTGTCATATGCTGAGGATAAGTCAAGGAGGATGAGTAGACAAGCTTCATTCTGATCCAACATTGCTAGGACATCATCCACTATGCAAGTGAGTGCTGTTTCAGATCTGTGATCCTGGAGGCAACCAGACTGGTGTTGGTCTAGGAGTTGGTATTGATCTATGTGATCGCAGAGTTGGATCTGTACACATTTCTCGATAAGCTACGCCAGAGTGGGAATGTTGAAGGTTGAACGGAAATTGTTTAAATCTGTGTAGTCTGCCATTGTTTTTTTTTTATAGGATGGGGGTTACCGGACCTACTATTAGACAATTGGAGATGATACCTTGGAGGAGAGAGGCATTTATTATCTTAGTCCATAGCAGGAGGATAGACATTTTGATCTCTTTAAAGATGGATGGAGGTAAAGGGTCGATGAACTAATATGATGGTCTCAGCAGTGTGAGCAAGTATTTGATGTCACGGTCATTGAAGAGGGTAAAAGTGTGCCAGGAGGCATTGTTTTTGGGGGAGAGCTCAGGGTAACCGATCGGGATGGCAGACTGTGATGGGTGGTTAATGGTGGGTAAGTTAGAAGGTATCAGCTCCCTTATTGTCTGTCACTCCTTTCCAATTATGATAGTTTGATCCCTGAAGAAGGAAGCAAATTCTTCGCAATTAGGACGCTTATTGGAACTGTATGGGGGGACTGGTAGGGGGGGTAGAGATGGTTGTTAGTTTGTTGCCAGACAATTTCAAAACGTTTTTGGGGTTGGTTTCTGGCTTGGTCCAGTTGTGATCTAAAGAAATTGGCTTTTACGTTTCTGATTCTTTTGTTGTGGGTGTTTCTCCTTGATCTTAGCCTTTCCAAGTTATCCATAGAAGGTGATGATCTCAATGCTTTTTCTGCTAGTCTCAGATTTTGCGGTTCATTATTGAGGTTTTCGTTGAACTATGGTTTAGAGATTTTGGAGGATACATTTTTTAGTTGAAGCAGAAGGATTGAACCAAGGATGTTGAGGATGGATGAATTGTAATGCTCTATTAGGTCATGAATGTCCACCACGTCAACCTGGGGGGTCAGGAAGTTGTGTCTATGGGCAGATAGGTCGTCTAGGTTGATGCTCTGTAGATTTCGCTTCCAGTGTTTTTGGTTTTTGGCTTGGGTAGATTTTGGGGTCACAATGGTATTGATGAGGAAGGTAATTCGGTAATGGTCTGTCCAATCGAAAGGTAGAATGGACTCAAGTGTAGTGGTGCCCCGTTTCGAGATGATTAGGTCTAGGGTCTCGCCTTTATTGTGGGTAGGGCGATCGCAGATTTGAGTCAACTCGCGGTCTGATAGGAAGACTTTGAAGGTGTTGACTAATTGGTCATTCAGGTAATTCCAGTGCAGATTGAAGTCTCCAAGGAAAATCTGAATAGTTTGTTGGTCAGCGTTGTTTGAGATTACTTCCATGATTTGTTCTATGAATGCTGGGTTGTTTCCAGGGGGGTGGTAAATTAGACGAAGTTTGTAAATTGTTCTGCAATTGCTATAGATCTTGGTTTAAAGGTATTCTTCTGCAAGAAGGGCATCTATGGCTGCCTGGGTTACCTCAACGGTATTACAGAAAATGCATGCAACTCCTCCACCTGTTCTGTGAATTCTGTCCAGTTTAATAATGTTGTGACTAGGGGGGACTAGTAGGTCTACAACGGGGGTTGAATAGTAATTTAACCAGGTTCCTGGTAGGATGATGAGGTTGAGCTCATGAATGCAAGTGAGGTCATAGATGTTGGATGCGGGGCTGACAGCCGATCTGCAATTGATGAGCATCCATTTCAGGAGGTAGTTGGGGTGGACTGAGACAGACCGAGTGAGATTGATGGACTGGAGATTAGTTTTGTTAATCTCTCTAGGGTTGTGACTCAATTCTCTATATGGATTATTTTGGACTGTTTGGATAGGAGCCGGGCAAGCCTTGGTGATGTCTTCAATGGAGTAGTAGGAGAGGAGAAGTGTGTTTATATGTCATTGTCAGAGAGGCAATTGGTCGATCTCCTGGGTCGAGAGGGGGATCTGGGGGCAATAGTTTTAACAGAATAACAGTGGGTGTCATTGGGGGAGGCGCAGTCTAAGTTAGGGGACTAAGGACCATGATGAGTGTCAGGGTGCATCTCCAGTGGTAGAAGGTCAGTTTTGGGGAATCGTATTCACAATAGGGAGTGAGAGAAGCAGATCATTTGCAGTCTCCCTGGTACAATCGCATCACAAAAAAGCAACTGCTGTCGTCTATATATCCCTCGGGATGTCTAGACTAAGAAAGAAAGAGAAAAAGGGGAGGAGGAATGAGTGGAAGTGGTCCCGCAGAGTTTACTTCCCCTCCAAAAAGTTATTTGGTTGGGATATCGAAAGACATTGGAGAAGACGCCTCACTCACTTGTCGTGCCATGCTTCATCAGAGGCGTCTTTCCACACCCAGGTAAGATGGTACTACCTGGGTGGACTCAACCAAAGCTGTTAAGGAGTTCTAATATAATGCATAAAACTGGCTATTCAGGGAACCACATGAGTGAAGTTAAAAATTCCTCAAGGTGTACCCAAACAGTGTGTTTATTCGGTTGGTACCTGGAGTATAGGATAAAAGTGTGAATGGGGTTGTATCTGAATTAATTGATTCAGTTATACCCTCTTCAAAATGCCAACATGTTTCGGCCTGCAACGATGTGCCCACATGGGTCTGGGGCCTTCTTCAGGGCTGGATAATCTACTCTTCAAAAAATACCTGCTCTAAATCCCGCACGCATTCCATGCAAAGAAAATGTGGCCTAATGCGCTCACCTGTGTATTCGGTTTGTTCAGTAGTCGCTTGCCCGCCGCTGAGTGGCGGGCAGGGAGATACAGACAAGTACCAGAGAGGTGATTGATCTTTGAGGAATGTGTGACTATAAGACAGCACCAACCCCCTGACCCGCATGGTGCTATTTAGCATACTGCAGTAGAAATACTACTGAATAACAGCGGAAAAAGTGCTCAAAAATCGGTGAGAAACATGCCTGTTCCCTCCAGAGGGCTGATCAGGGGGTGGGAGGAGGCAGCCCTCCCCGTTCTTGAGCCTAAGCTCGCGTAGGTTTGCTTGCTGTGAGACCCCGGTCCCATGAGAGTGGCTGATGGGGCTAGCTCCCGTATGCGGCCAGAAACGGTTGTCTGCGGGGAGATCTATCAAGGCAGGAGGCAGCTCTGCACGACGTAGGCATTCAACACACCATTCAATACGAGCGGGGCTCCTAATCGGCGGTCATGCTGTGATCCAGCGCGCCATCTCCCTCTTCGGGCCCCTGGACAGCAGTTCGGGAGGCGGGAGGGTCCGTATCCAGAGCAGTGCAGCAGATATCATCCCAGTAGTGCCCCTGGGGAGGCTTTCACAAACTCTGTGCAATTACTTATGACTGACTAGCTGTGAGACAGGAGTGCGATGGACTCTCGATCCAGACCCCACTAGGGACTATGCATGCTCCCGTCCTTCTAGCCTCCAAGCAGACAAAGAGGGCCTTTGACGACTGAGTAAGTGGATTCCTCCATTACATTCCGAATTGTTCTTTTAGAAGCTAAAAAGTAGAGGGGTGGCTGGTAAGGGCACAAATAGGGATATTCACTAAAAAGCGATCCCAAGACCGGGAGCTTCTTTCTGGTGTCCCAGCTTGGCGGCCATCAAAGAGAATGGTCAGGGAAGAAACCCCATCCAGACAATGGGAGACATAAAAACGAAAAGGGTGCTAAGACTTCCAAGAGCACAGCAAGATCATACTAAAATAACTTGCTTTTTATGTAGTGCTTCATAAAACACCTCTGACTCTTCTAAGCACTGTAAATAACAGGTGTTACTATTACCTAATTTAACAGTGCTCAATTTGCTGGCCTCAGAAGGATAGAAAGCAGGGTTGGCCTTACTGGAATTTGCACTGGAGACGATGCAGATCACAGCAGGTTGGGGGGGGGGGAGGGGCGGTGCAGTGGCCAGAGCGGCTGATGGGGGGTGGGGGGGAGAGGCGGTGCAGGGGCCAGAGTGGCTGACTCCTGAGCGCAGGGCTCACGGTTCGACGCACGGCGCTGGCGACAGCTCAGCTCAGCATCATATGACTCTGGGCAATAGCTCACTTAATCCCGATGGCCCCCAGTGCCAGGATACCCTTAGGTTTGTGCTTTACAAATGTGGAATTATACCAGCTATCAGCAGCATGTGTTAATTCATTGAGCCATCTCTCTAATAAGTGTCAAAAAATGTGCTATACAAATGCTGAGAACATAAAGTATTGAAGAGGGAGAGAGAGAGAAAGTGAGAGTGAGGCTGAGACAGAGAGGGGAATCAGCCAAGGGAGGGACACTGACACAATGGAGAGGAGAACACAAAGAAAGAGAGACAGTGACTAAAGCAGATTCCATGTGCCCGCCCTGGCATTCTCCGTCTACTGCTGCATTCACAATTGTTGGGCACCCGATGGACTCCTTCCCCTGGCTCAGAGTGCTGCTAAACAAACCTTAATCTCTACTTCCTGCCAGTCAGGCAACTCCCACGAGAACAATAGTTCCTCCGAGGCCAGAGATTTGTATTTTAAAGCCCTTGTTTTTCCTCAGGTTCACTGTGAGGAAGCAGGAGGCGCAGAGCACAATTGGTACAATGTGTGCCTGCCTCAATCTGATAATGAAGATGTAGAATGTGAGGAACACGAGTGGTGCACGGTGTACCCCACCGCTTGCCCATCCCTCAGGCTGTAAGAACAGCCAGATCAAGTGGTACAAGGTGTACTTTACCACTTCGCTGTGTAAGTCTGATGATGAAGGAATGAAATTAGCGATTAAGTGCTGACCATGAGAAGGGGTTGGGTACAAATCCCTGCTCACACCTGTGGCCTCTTTTGTCCCAGTATGAGTAGGTGGGATCTCAGCCTTTTAAAGATTGTATAGTTTCTGCACAAGTTGCCTATCTTGATTGCACTTTCAGTTCTTTCCTTGCTCATGAGGTGTACGAGGGTCTATCCCTGCCTGTAAAAAAAGGTGCATGGCTCAAGCCACAAACCAAAAAAAAAAAAAAAAAAAAAGAAGAAAAGAGATGTCCGGTCAGAGAAAAGCGTGTGCTGCACTGAAAACCATCAATTGAACAACACTGTGGCTAGAGTTCTACCTCAGAAATCCATCTCTGCACCATCAACTGATGGGTTGGGCGAGGTTTGGATTTACTATCTGTATCCCACATGATGATGCTCCGCCATATGCGTGGGCTGATGGGAGTTTTCTCAGCCTAGTGTTATTCCAATTGGTTATTGCTTGATCTCATTTTGTATTTGGTTTTCAGTGCAGCACACGCTTTTCTCTGACCGGACATCTCTTTTCTTCTTTTTTTCATTGAGCTGGGGCCTGAGATGTTAGGGTCGTTAAACTTAACCCCTTTAGACCCTTCCTTACTTCCCCTTTGTTTCAAGGCACACACCTCCATTCCTGCCCAATTGGCATCACTCTATCCCTTTTGCAGCCCTGCTTCCTTGTGCATGTTGCCAAGTGGATCACTTGGTCTTCTATCCCAGCTTTTTTGGTACACATGCATGAGGCACCAGGCTGCCCTTCTGGCTCGGCTGGTGCTGTGTAGCAGCATATGTGTTTTAGTCCTCCAAGCCGTCACAACATGACTAAATACAATAGACCATTCAGATAGATCAGTGACTCCCAAACTACCCAAAAAAATGGTACCTTCTCTTCTTTCTTTATGCTTTCACCGCCCCCTTATTTGTTATTCAAAGCCCCCCAATTGCACCCAAGGCTACTACCACACCCGCGGATCGTTCCGGCACATCCCAGGGGACGGTATTGCCCACTTTGGGAACCACTGAGATAGATCCTTGCCTCTTTCACCTGTCCTAGAATGATTAAAACCATGAAACATAACAGAGAACCTGCAGAGCAAATAAACAATAACCGACAGCTAATACAATTATATTTTTCGCACACATTTCTCACACGTCAGCACCACAGTACTAGGCGCTGCACCCCAAGATAAGAGCAGTCAAAATGATTCCCATGCAGAATAAAATATTCTGGTCACCACACGACCTCCCCCCAATGTAGCGCTCTACCTACCCGAAAATATACTTTGCCACCCCTCAATGACATATGAAGTGTTACATAAATGCTACAGTACAATACACCACATCCCCAAATGGTTCACCATGTTTTTAAATTTTTTTATTTTTTTATTAAATCAGTCAGTACATTACAAACATTGTACCAATAACGAATTCAAACAATCAGGCCATCATCCTCTGTATGTCATAAAAAACAGCAGTAATTCCACTTGAGGGACCACAATGTACAGAACATCACAGTAGGAAAAATAGCCTGATAATCCTTCTCTCCCAGATATTTGCCCTTAGTGCTTAACCCTCCGATTCCTGACTGTCATCTGTAGAACCCTCCTTGACATCCCCAAATCTAGTAGGGATCTCCCACCAAGTTTGCAAATCCCTCCTACATTGACGGAGCTGCACCTCTTCGGCCACTGTCCATTCTGTTACATGTTTGATCCATCCCCGTTCGCCGGCCCTAACAGGCTCATCTAGGAGATGGCAATCCACCATTTTGCAAGCAGCAGGGCCAGTTGCTTGAATTTCCCTTCTATTTTCCTGCCTTCCTTTCCTGACTGTCCCTAAGAGACAAGTGGCCGGGTCCAATTTCACTTATACACCCTCAAAATGGATGCATGACGTTACGACACGTACCGTCAAAACGCGTGCTGTTACAACGCGTCTTTTACAACGCAAGTCGTGACAACGACTTGCGTTGGGTGCGCGGATCGAGAATAGTATAATTTACTATTCTAACACCAGTCCCCGTGGGCACTAGGGAAGGTGTTGGAATAGTAAATATACTATTCTTAATCCCGTAGCGCCCTCCAGCGCAAGTCGTGGTTACGACTTGCGTTGCAAAGGACGCGTTGTAACAGCACTGCGTTGAAACATCCGCGGTGTAAAGGATGTTTCCCCCTCAAAATACTTCACCATGTTAGTTTCATAGGGGACAGATGGGGAGTCTAGTAGGGAAAGGACAAACTGCAGAACACAGGGCATTTAATGCATATCCAACCTCTTCACTGTATCAGCTTTAGAGTAAATGAATCGCGAGTCTTGAAGGGAAAGGGCAGAAAGTGCAGAGCAGGAGTTAAATCACGTGTACCCAACCACTAAACCTTTTGAGTATTATGTGGAAAGGATAGAAAGTGCGAAACATGTGTCAGTGTAAGGCTGACGCAGTCAACCGCTTGACTGCGTCAGCCTTACACTGAAGGATTAGAAAGTTTGGGACAAGAGTAGCACTATGCGTACCCAGTGGATTGTCTGTAGTGATCTCACCATAAGGACAGAGTGGACAACCTCACTCATAGAATGTGCCCCCAATGGCTTGGCCCTGGTTCAAAATTAAAAGAGTCAGATGCTGAGCCTGTGGTATAGATTCTGACTTATAGTCTATATTTGGGTATACAACGAGCCCGACTTGTACCTGTCCTGTTCTCTAGAGATCGGTATTGGACAAGCACATCTTGCCCCCAACTTTTATATACTCTAGTGAGAAGTATTGAAATGGTCTGTCTTGCATCCATCTTTTCCTATTCTATAGGGATGGCTGTTGAATTGAGAAATGCAGGGTCTGGTGGTTCAGTGGAGTAACGCACCCACTCCAGGGATCTGTGGTTGACCTCATGGTCATAGGATCATAGCCTGGTGGGTACACTCAGCCTTTCATTCTTCTGAGGTTGATAAAATGAGTAACACTGAGTTGGATAACAATACACATCTGTTATTTACTACCAATGTGCTCCAAGAGGTGAAAGTGTGCTTTCAAAATACCCATATTATGTTACATTAGATATTAAAAGGGCCAGGCTTGTACCAGACTTCAAATGCCCAGTTAGAAGTATTAAAAGGGCCCAGCTTCAACCAATCCTGTACTCTAGACAGCATTATTGAATGGACCCGGCTTGTTCCTGTCTTGTCTTGTACTCTAGAGAGTGGTTTTGAAAGGGAATAGCTTATATCCTCTGGTGAGATCCATCTTGAACTTGTCCTGATCCCTATAGATAGGTGTTTAAAGGGCACTCCATATTTCCGGTGACTTGTACAGCCCTCTTCAATTCTCTAGAGATTAGTTTTCTAGAGTTCAGGATAAAGAGGACCTTTCTTATACTCAACCTACTTCTGCACATAGTTTTCATGTTCTGTTCTTAAACCCTTCGATGCTGATGACGAGCTCAGCTCGTCATCAGCTACGGCGCTCGTATGCTGATGACGAGCTGAGCTCATCATGTAACGCGGTATTTTGAAAATAGCCGCACACAGCGGGAAAAGCCGCCGCAGCGATGCGTTTAAATGGATGGAACTGAAAGAACCGGCTGGTGCCCGCCCTTTGAGTTCTCTAGGGCTCAGTACTGAAAAGGCCTGGCTGTTACATCACTGTACTGCTCTCAATGAAGTGAAATTAAATGAATTTGTACTTGTAAAGCGCACTTATACCCCAATCGGGGTTTCCTGGCGCTGTACGCATACCGCTGTGGAACCCTTCCTGGCTTTTCCCTGTGAAATGTCCACTCCTGGGCACCCCCAAGGTGAAGCCAGGCATCCCAGCGCTGTTGGGGCCGTTATGGAGATTAAGCAAGCTATTGCCCAGAGTTGCAGAGTGGGACTCTATGATTAGAATAGGCACCGAGGCGAGAGTTATCAGTTCCGAGGAAATTGAGCCCTAGACCCGCCGAGGCGGGAATTGAACCCTGGTCCCGGGCCAGACCTCTGCATCAGGGTCTGCCGCTCTAACCATTGAGCCACACTTCTCCACAAGGACTGGGCTGTGTCTGTCCTGTGCTCTAGAGACTAGCAATGAAAATGTATTGGTATGTACTTGCCCTGCTCTCTAGAGATTGGTATTGAAAGGTCCCGGTTTAATACCCATCATGTTCTGTTCTTGAGAAGAAATACAGAGGGTTGGTTTCTAGAGATCAATGTCAAAAGGACTTGGAGAGTAACCCTACTGCCCTCTAGAGATAGGTGCTGAAAGAGCCCGGCTTGTACCTTCCTACACACTGGAGATAGGAGCTGGAAGAGTCCGGCTTGCACCCTCCTGCCCTCTTGAGACAGGTGGTGACAGAGCCCGGCTTGTACATATCCAGTTATTCTATAGGTTGGAATTGAAAGGGCTTTGCAATCACAACAGAAGAGGTTAGAAGGCCTGTGCCTCTAGACTAAGATGTTCTAATACTAATAAGTTGTCATTATAGAGCGCTTTATACCGCACTTATAAAATCTGAGATGCAGTGGCCCCCTCGCTGAGAAGGGGTACACTTTGTAAGTGAATGTATTTGAGCTTATATAGCGCACAGCTACCCACAAAGGGTTTCCCGGCGCTTGCTTAGGGAACCCGTCCTGGTATTCCCCTGTGAGATAACCCCGGCAGGGTATCCACAAGGTGAAAGCCAGGCACCCCGCCGCGAGGGGCCGTTGTGGAGATTAAGCAAGCTATTGCCCAGAGTCGCAGAGTGTGAACCCGTGAGTTGAGAAGGCACCGGAGCGAGAATTATCGAGTCCGTGGAATTTTTGAGCCCAAGACCCGCCGAGGCGGGAATTGAACCCTGGTCCAGGACCGATCTCAGCTTCCGGGTCTGCCGCCTCTAACCCCTGAGCCACACTTCTCCACTTTGAGTGGACAACAGCCATCGGAGCCAGCTGCAATGGGAAACAGAACAGTACGGATATGGATCATCTCCACGGCCCTTGTTCGATTGAAGGAAAAACCAAGGGTTGACCAGAAAACGTAGAGCTCCTTCGCGCCAACATCACTCAGTTCTGAATGCCCTTTGCTGGTCCCCAGTGAAAACCCTCTCAAGCACACCCAGTCCTTGCTTTGTGTTGTCTAGTTCCCAGTGACTGCCCTCCAAAGGACACCAAAAGCCGAGGGCAAAAATACCAAAAAGTCTTGCAAAGGGTCTCCCAAAAACATTTTACACTGGATGCCCCATATCTTCCCTGGCTCAACCTCATAAGCAACAACAAAGTAAGAGAGGTCTAAACTGGTCAAGCTCACGGCTGCCATAGACGTGGAGCAAAAAAGATAAGCAAGATATTGATGATCACAGTCACTCTAGTTGAGTGGGATCACAGTCACTCTATTTGAGTAGGAAAATAGAGTGACTGTGATCCCACTCAACTAGAGTGACTGTGATCATCAATATCTTGCTTATCTTTTTTGCTCCACGTCTATGGCAGCCGTGAGCTTGACCAGTTTAGACCTCTCTTACTTTGTTGTTGGATATATAACCGGGGATTAAGAGAGTGTCTTTGGAATCTCCCTATCTCTCTCTTTGTTGTTACACATTCAACCTCATAAGCCCCATATTATGCCAAGACTGGCTGAGGAGAAGTTTTGTTTACATAAACAGTGAGGAATCAAATGATAAATCCATCTGGTATACAAAAGAGGACACAAAAGTTGTCCAAACCCCCAAAATCAGGCCATACTACAAGTTGCTTTGTGTTGTTTGTTCCCCAGTGACAGATCCCCAAACAATACCATCCCTTGCTTTTTTGTTGTCTGTTTCCCAGTGACTGATCCCCAAAGGAAACCCGGCCCTTACTTTGTGTTTTCTGTGCCGCAGGGACAGATCCCCAAATGATACCCGGCTCTTGCTTTGCAATGTTTGTTCCCCAGTGACAAATCCTCAAAGGACGCCTGCCACTTGCTTTGTATTTTCTCTTGGAGAAGTGTTACTCAATGGTTAGAGCGGCAGACCCTGATGGAGAGGTCCGGCCCGGGACCCCCCAGTGACAGATCCCCAAAGGATACCCAGCCCTTGCTTTGTGTTCTCTGTTCCCCAGTGACAGATCCTCAAAGGCACTTGCTTTGTGTTTTCTTTTCCCCAGTGATTGATTCCCAAAGGATACCCAGCCCTTGCTTTGTGTTCTCTGTTCCCCAGTGACAGATCCTCAAAGGCACTTGCTTTGTGTTTTCTTTTCCCCAGTGATTGATTCCCAAAGGATACCCAGCCCTTGCTTTGTGTTCTCTGTTCCCCAGTGACAGATCCTCAAAGGCACTTGCTTTGTGTTTTCTTTTCCCCAGTGATTGATTCCCAAAGGATACCCAGCCCTTGCTTTGTGTTCTCTGTTCCCCAGTGACAGATCCTCAAAGGCACTTGCTTTGTGTTTTCTTTTCCCCAGTGATTGATTCCCAAAGGATACCCAGCCCTTGCTTTGTGTTCTCTGTTCCCCAGTGACAGATCCTCAAAGGCACTTGCTTTGTGTTTTCTTTTCCCCAGTGATTGATTCCCAAAGGATACCCAGCCCTTGCTTTGTGTTCTCTGTTCCCCAGTGACAGATCCTCAAAGGCACTTGCTTTGTGTTTTCTTTTCCCCAGTGATTGATTCCCAAAGGATACCCAGCCCTTGCTTTGTGTTCTCTGTTCCCCAGTGACAGATCCTCAAAGGCACTTGCTTTGTGTTTTCTTTTCCCCAGTGATTGATCCCCAAAGGATACCCAGCCCTTGCTTTGTGTTCTCTGTTCCCCAGTGACAGATCCTCAAAGGCACTTGCTTTGTGTTTTCTTTTCCCCAGTGATTGATTCCCAAAGGATACCTAGCCCTTGCTTTATGTTTTCTCTTCCCCAGTGACAGTTCTCCAAAGGAAGCCCGGCCCTCTCTCAACTTACATTGATTGTTGATGAAACAATGGGCAGACAGAAGCTTCAGCGAGTGGACTTCGAAGAGCACACGGTGGAAGAGAAGGCTATGAGCTGTTGGCCGCTTCACAGGATCGTCGGACAGACACTGGATGATGAACTCCTGCCAACAGGAAAGAAATAAACATGAGACTGGCATCAAAGTGCAGGGACTAAACATGCGCCTACTTTGACAGTGCCTGAAAGGTATCCAGTTCAATCCTTATCTGCATCAGCTACCTTGGGCCTACGTTTTAAACTATGCATGTACATCAGAGCAGCGGGTGAGAGAAGGCCATTGGCTTAACTGGTATGAATACACACTATTGACATCATATCCTAGCACCACCCTGATATTTTGTGTGATCTTGCGCAAACCATTTTAGGTTTAACTTTGTATTTCATTTCACAAAAAACACGACTGTTAGGAAGCAATAAGCAAGTAGGGATTGGCTGAGAAAGCCGCAGATATTTCAAGTGTCATTGACCTGCAGCTCACTCTCCTCACTCTGGCTACCCTAGTTCCTCACTCTCCTTTGTGATTGATACTATTGTCCGTCAACCCACCAAGGTGGGATGAGCTTGTGACTAAATGTGATGTGGGGAAACCAAGTCTCCAATCTAAAGTTCTCTTTTACAAACCAATATAGTTTGGCACTTTGAAGTGAAAAAAAAAACAATTTCCAGAATGTTTTTTTTTTTTAAAGTGAAAGCCTTGAACTGGAATTATGGTGCATGGAGGGGTTTTATAACGCCCAAACCTAGCTACAAAAGCCATTTGCGTTTCCTTGAAATGGGACAAGAGCTTCACCTGACCGCTTTGGGCATGTAGGCTAGTATTCCAACAAGATGATACTCTGGTCAGGGGACACCATTTCTCTATCTAGCCCATGCTCCTAATATGGAAGCAGCGATGAGCAGAACCATTTCATATGCTCGGGCCACCATCGGCCTCTCACAGATGCCCTCGCTGGAGCTTGGACAAGGAGCGGGATGGATTGCTGAAACTGTGGTGATGTTTAGAAAGTCTCAAGGCGAGGGCACCCACTCCACCAACCAGAACTAGAAAACCCAGGCAATAAGGTTTAAAAAAGGTCATACAAAGGGATCCTAGAATACAAATGGTACCGCAAACCTACCATTCAGAGCCAAACATCATACCGATCCATCATAGATAGATTTATCTTTTATATATATATATATATATAAATTTATTATTCATTTTTATATTTTCAAAATGTCATATATCGATATTACAAAATACAAATAAATATAGATTCATTATTCAACAATCGATTAAAAAACATATTCAATACCACATATACTGTCCCGCACAATCCGTACAACTCTCATACTCGCAAATCCACATATTTTATTAACAATCACACAACCAATCTTTCACACTTCAAACATACATAATCCCACTAGTACATAAACGCCTTCAAATGATTTGATAAAGATGGACAACAATTCATTAAACAAAGGAGTGTTGGGCAGAGACAGAAATAAGGATTGATGATGGAATGATCAATCCTGCTGCCCACAGGAACCACGCCGACGCGCGTTTCGGTGTAACGACTGAACTGTTGGGCTGTGGGACAGAGTGCGCTGCAATTAGACTGGACCCCTATTGTGCCTACAAGCTGCTCAATTGACCCCCCCCCCCCACTGCCTAGCCTGTAGAGTGTGTAGAGACCTGTGTTGACCCAGTATTGTACCCACGTCCTAGCATCTTTCTTTGCTTTTATCTGGGTCCCCACTTGGCAAAATGGAGTTCCAGCTAGCCGATCTGGAGGAGTACACAGTGGTGCAGCTTAGGGAATTTTGTCAGGGGATGGGGGTGCCGGTTGGGCGGAGAGCCGCAAAGGAAGAACTCCGCACAGCCTTGAGGGCATGGGTAAGGGCCCACCCAGAGGGGAGAGGGGATGGGGAACAGGAGGGGCAGGTCACACAAAGGGAGGCGGGCGCTCCAGCAGGACTAGAACTACTGAACACTGTGATGAGTGGAAATGTGTTCCCAGGAAGACGTTCTGGGACAGGCAGTAGTGTATCTAGGAGGAGTGCGTCGTCAAAGGTGTATGAGGGCAGGAGGAGGGAGAGGCGATTGAGATTGGAGCTTGCTAAGCTGGAGCACGAGAGGGAGAGAGAAAGGGAAGATAGAGAGTTTGCTTTGGAGAGAGAAAGATTAGCCATGGAGGAAAGGAAGATGGCGCACGAGCTACAGCTCAAGGAGTTGGAGCTGAGAGCTTTACAATTAAATGCGCCAGGAAGTTCTAATGGTGGCAGCGATCTTCCGACCCAGCGAGGCGGGAGAGGTGAGGAGTAGCCCAGCTGGGTCCCAGGAAAGTGAGAGGGTTGTAGGGCCTCACATCCAATCTACAGGAGGGAGTGAGACGGGGAGGTGTCCCGAGGTGCCCCAACCGCAGTCACAGGGCCTGGAGAGTTCCATAAGGGGACCCCAGGTTGGGAGCCTAGGCAGTCCTGTTGTGCCTTCCAGTAAAAGGGATCCCCTTGTGTCAGGAGAACCCGGAGCATCAGCAATCGGAGCTCCAGTGGCTCGGGGTTCTGACCAGTTGCAGGGTTTAGATCCTGGACTGGGGTTTCAGGTTCAGAAGTTGCCCGACCTGGAAGGTGGGGTACCTGTAATTAAGGTCCCTACCGGTTTGACTTCCAGGGGTACTTCTCCCGGTGTGGGGGGGGGGGGGGGGGGGAACGGAACTCTGGGGGGGGGTGCAGGGGGAGGGAGGACTCGCCCCTGTCACCAGTTCAACCTAAGAGTTTAGCCTCTAGGTTGGAGAGAGAGTGGTGTTTTGAGGGTGTCCCGCTTAGGAGGAATGGGCGGAAACCTAGAAGGAGAGGTAGGGGGAGGAGAGCCTCGCCCCTGGTGGCTGGTCAGCCTGAGGGTTCGGAACCCAGGTGGAAGGGCCAGTGGCAGTTTAGAGCTGCAAGGAGGAGATGGAGAGTGGTCAAATGGTACTACGGGCCTTGGGCTACTGCCCCCCACTCTGTGAGAGAGCTAGGGCCAGAGACTTTTGGATTGTCTAGAGGCCAGTCCTGGCCACATCCCACTAGGGAACACCAGTGGGGTGGGTTGAATGGTGAAGAGCTGGCAGATGCCATGGAAGTAATGGGCCTGTGTCCACCTTTTTCCGCCCTAAGCAGGGAAGCCCACCAAGGCGATGATTGGTCTACCCTGGCTTTTGGCTGGGGGGGGGGGAGTTGTGTTGGACTTGGCCCTTTTTCCTGAAATTATTCGCTTTTCGCTCCCCTAATTCTGGATGTCCCCCCTCGTAATAAAGTTGGATAGACCTGTGTAGTTGAGATGCCCTATGTAATATTAAAATCAATGATAGGTGCAGGTGCAGGTGCTCCCTTCCCCTAAGATGGCTGCCACTGACCCCTACTACCGCAGCGTGGTCTTTAGAGACGCACTCTAGTAGCCAGGAGCTGGCTGGAACCCTTAAACAACGTTGCGATACCAGCCTGCCCATAGCTAGAATGAGGGAAGCTCCTAGAACCTTCTAGAACAGGGGAGGTGACACCAACTGCCACTGCCAACTACCAACTGTCGCTATATAAGGAAAGGGAGGGAAACTTTCCAGTCAGTTGGGGCATCACGGACCTGGGGGACCCTACGCAGGAGACTTAGGCGGTAGGGCCAAGTCGGGGACCTATGCCATTGGGAGTGACAGGGCTTAGGTGCTGCCTTCCAAGTTGAGTGAGGAACCCTGAACTAGCCCACTGATCTGGCCCGGCGGGAGGGGAACCCAAGGACCATCTACAGTGACCTGCTGAGGAATCCGGTCAGCAGCCCTCAACTCAACCCCCCCCCCCCCCCACCCCCCACCCCCCTCAAGAAACAAGGAACTATCCAAAACGGCGCCAGAACCATCAAGCGTCAAGAAGGAACCTAACTACCACAGGACTGCTTGGGATCAACCAGGTACAGGCTGTGCTTTCTTCTGCCTCTCTGTCCTGGCCTGGGTCCCTGCGCTGTCCTACCTGAATTGTTAACATACCTACCCAACGCTCTCCTACTGTGCCCTTGAGCAGCGCTGTATCTGCCGACCTGCTGCCTGAGGTGCCACCTCTGCCCCGTGAGAAGCGCTGACCTCAGTATCCCTGAAGCGCTATACAGCTCCTCAGCGCTGGGCCTGGAAGCGCTGCGCTCCTCAGAACTGCTGTGGCCCCCAAGGCGCTATAAGTGCCAAGCACCATCCTGCTTCCCCACGTGTTCTCACCGCCGCAGCCCCGGTCCTTTGTGAGCCCTAAAGTACTGCATCCTCGGGAGGGCCGTCGCTTCCTCCGCCGACGCCCAGGGAGTGCTGGTGCGGCCCCCGTGTCATCGCGAGGCAGTCTGGGCCTCATAGTCCCTGCTGCGGCCCAGCGCTTGTCCAGGGAGGCCCGCCACAGGTGAATACTGTTGCGGCGGCCCTCGGAGTCCAAAGTGGGCAGCGCAAGGCCTGAAGCCGCCCCCCCGCATCATGTGACGGGGATGTGACGTCGCAAGCCGCAACATTCCTCGAGGCAGTCCTAGGCCCGATGCCGGACTCTCGCATCACGTGACGGGGGCGCGTCACAGCCCCTGCCGCGCTCCCATTGGGTCTGGCCGCCGAGTCCCCCGCTTGCCACTGGCGCCTGTGGGAGCGCCTTCGTCCTGATTGGTCCTGGGCCGGGAAACCTCTGGAGGCCCGGAACCTGTGGTGAGACCTGGACGGGGAGGGTTCGGAGGACCCCGAGAGCCCCCAGCGCGCACAAGCCCAAGAGGATCTCCGCAAGGGGCCTACCCGAGGCCCGAAGAGTCCAGGTAAAGCCCGGGGGAGGGGGGAGGGCGGAGGACCCAGGTAGACGCAGGACCTCCCAGGAGTGTGTCGGAGGCCCCAGAACCGCCCCTCCCCTGGGGAAAGCTGTTACTGGGCCCCCCCTTGACTGCCGCAGGAGTGAGCCAACCCCCGGGGAGGAGGGCGCAAGGCACCGAGGAGGCTCTAAGTTCGCCCCTCCCCTCGGGAACACTGTTGTTGGGCGCCGTGGCCCTAATTATGCCAAAGGAGGCCTGTGTGAACTGGGCGACGGCCCCCAAAAGACACCGCGGGGCCTCAGCTAATAAAAGTTAACCCCCCTGGGGCGGGGGGCTGGTCCAAAAGAGGTGATGGCATGTTTAATTGGGCCTAATGCCAGGTTTCCTGAAACGCCTACAGCTAGGTAATGAAATGTAGCCTGTTCCTTTACCCCAAATGGTTTTACTGCTGCCCTACTGAAATGCAGCCTGAATTCTAAAAGGACAGACCTGCCTATGGTTGATTGCTGAAATGTTAATTCTTACCTGCTGAAATGTCATTACTGATTAAGGAAATGCTTACCGTTTCCTGATGCACAGGCCAACTCTCTGTAATGAGAGGCTTTACCTATGCTGAACTAACTGTTCTTCCTGGCCCGAGTGTGGAAATACTAATGTGGCCTGCTGGAGTGAATAGTCTGGCTAAGTGAAATGGTTTCCTTCCTGCCAAATGAAGGATGAGAGGAACTGTCCCTGTTCACTCAAGGAGTGGGTAATCCTATGTGATGAAATGTTGATCGCGGATTAGGGAATTGTTCATTCTTTACCCGGGGGATGCCTGATCTACTTTAGGCACTGTCTATTTCATGACTTGAGGAATTGCCCTGCATATGTTTGATGGAATGTCTAGTCTCACCTAATGAACTGGTTGATGCCAGAGTAGTGACCCTTGATTTCCCTTTAGGTAATGGTTAGGGAGTCATGCTATATTGGTTACTGTACCCTTTTCTCCCCCGATGAAATGTTTTACTCTTGTCTAGGGTAGGGGTTCCCGAATGCCTTCAGTGGTATAAGGAAATGTTTTATTACGGCTAACTGGACGGATAATTGAATGTCTTTGTAATGAATTCCTTGCAGGGGCGGGCTTCATGAAATGTTTATTCTACCTAAGGAACTGTTGCCCAAATGCCTAAAGTGCTATACTGCAGGGGTTGTTTATTAATGAAATATTTTACCCATGCTGGAGGCAATGTGTAAACTTACCTGATGACATGTTGGTTTATACCTAATGAAATGTTTATTCTTCCATAGGAAAATGTGGAGTAATTACCTACCAGTAGATGATGAACTGTTTATTCTCACCTGAGGAGATAGATAACCTTGCCAGATGAAACGTTTTATTCTTGCCTAACGAAATGTTATGGTTGGGTAAGGACATGTTTAAGCATCTAATGAAATGCTCTCTTTCCTCCCTTAATGGAATGTGTTATTGAGATATGGTATTCTGACTCTTGGATTGCTCCCTTTACTCCCCACTGATGAAATGTTTTGATGAGTAATTGATACTGTGATTTTTGATTACCTTGAACCTTGATCTCAGATAAAAGCTTATCGTTTTAATCAAAACTCACGGGTGTGGTCTCCGTCATTGCGTGCATTTATTGTCTCAGTGGATGCGTGTGCTGGGTAGTCACTTAACACCTAAGCTTTCGGGTGCCTATCTGCTCGTGCCAGGCTACCCCCGGGAAACTGGTGACCCCAGTTCCTACATGGGCAGAGACAGAAATAAGGATTGATGATGAAAATACGAAATATACATATCGATACATCGACATAATCACACACCTGTTCTAATATATTACACATTGTGGTTTCTCATTCACATACGGCTCTGAATGGAGAGGTATCTCAATGTATCTATATGTATATTTTGTATTTTAAGATACACAGTCCCCCATTCTGTGGTACATCGTCGCCCTGACGAAGGTGTGGCCCAGTTGGGTCGTGACACAGAAACGCGCGTCGGCGTGGTTCCTGTGGGCAGCAGGATTGTTCATTCCATCATCAATCCTTATTTCTGTCTCTGCCCAACACTCCTTTGTTTAATGAATTGTTGTCCATCTTTATCAAATCATTTGATGGCGTTTATGTACTAGTGGGAATATGTATGTTTGAAGTGTGAAAGATTGGTTGTGGGATTGTTAATGAAATATCTGGATTTGTGAGAGTTGTACGGATTGTGCGGGACAGTATATTTGGTATTGAATATGTATGTTTTAATCTATTGTTGAATAATGAATCTATATTTATTTGTATTTTGTAATATCGATATATGAAATTTTGAAAATATAAAAATGAAGAATACATTTATATAAAATAAAAAAAATCTATCTATGATGGATCGGTCTGATGTTTGGCTCTGAATGGTAGATTTGCGGTTCCATTTGTATTCTAGGATCCCTTTGTAGGACCTTATTTAAACATTATTGGCAGGGTTTTCTAGTTCTGATTGTTTCGTATCTCTCCCCTGTTAACCTGCCTATATCTCTACCCATTGGGGGACCTCTTTCTATTTTGTCACCCACTCCACCAACCCATGTCAAAGTGCTTGATTCTCATCCCTATGGGTGTGAGAGGACAATCTCTGTTAATACCTGAAACACTCAGAAACCAACACAAAATCTCCAATGCCCTGCTTAATCCAATGATCAGGTGGCCATAGCAAATGGCTGAACTTATGGAAGCAAAGTAAAAGGGCATGGGCGGCTTACTCTGACTAGTGGTTATACTTTGGCATCCATTGGGAGCCATCCAATAGCAGAAGACTGAGACCACCTTCAAGATTCAGGAAGGCCGTACCAACATCCAGGACTTGAATAAGTGAGATGTTCAGGTGTGTCCTAGTGATGGTCGAGTATTCAATGAATCCACCAGGTGCTGAGACATGTATGGTGTTACAATAGCCTATGTTGATGGCCGGTATAGCTTATAAATGTAATCGTATAATAGATGCTAATGAAGAAAAAATTGTGCCAACGGTAGGATCTGAGAAGAAGAAAAGGGGGAATGTGGGTGAAGGCAAAGTTTTGCCAACAAGAGATTGCATCTAAGGGGTGTCCACCAGACTCAAACTACTGCTTCATGCTGACAACAGACACTACAGCTTCTCTCACCCGCATGTTGGGATCCTCCAAAGATTGCCCAGCACGGGTGATGGCACAATCCGAGACCTTTGTGTCACCATTTCCTTGCAGTTCCAGTACAGCCATCTATGGATATGCAGAAAGAAGACAAGAAAGTTAGTGCCGGATCTACAAAAAACAGTACCACAGTACTGCCAGATTAAATCTTCTCTGGTCGCCCTCTTCTAAACCATAGTTTAAGAAGCTCCTCATACACTGCTCAGTATTGTTATTAATATTTGGATTCGTTTTGCATTGTAAGAAAATTAAAAGTTTAAATTGTGGACACTGAAGGACATCTGAAGCCCATTGAACCGTCCACCGTCTTCGATTCAGTATCACAAGAATCAGACATTCGAGGTTTAAGAAAGTGAGTTACATTCAAGGTCTGAGGTTCTTTGTTGTCACACACAAACGGCTCAATGTCGGTCTGCTAAACTCTGTCCTATAAGCAGAAATGATACCATGCAGATATTCATTATGTTCTACACAAGTTCAAACCTCTTGCCTTTCTCAATGGTGTCCTTAAACATAGATCTGATGGTGGAGCTTCTGCGCTACTCCCTTCTTGAGTTATAGCCCGTGTGCAACACACAGACCTCACTATTCTTCTCTCTGAATGGCAGACTGGGAGAAGGTAGTCTGTAGTGAACTGGTAGACTTCTTCTTGAAAAGATGCAAACAAAGTTGCGGGCGAAAGCCAATCCAAAGAGCAGCCTCTAACATGTGGTGTCCCCCAGGGTTCCATCCTGACCCTTTAACTTTTTTCATAAACACGGGCAACCACTGGGAGAGAAATTGCTCCTGTAGCCGTTACCAGAAGCCGCATGCAGGTGACCCCAATTTTTCCCAAGAGCTGAGGGCACAAACACCATGAAGTCTTGTAAAGGGTTTAACACTGGATGCCCCTTATCTCGCCTTGCTCAAACGATACCGATGTAGAGTATCTGCTAACATGCGAAATATCCGCGATAGATCATCAATCTACAGTACTCTTTTATCCCAGTCCACACACCTCACTGTCCTTAAGTCCAAATCGCCAGCACCTGTTAAGGCATCAACTTTTCCAGATAAACTAATGCCAAGAGAAAGAAAACCTCACCAGCCCAACAACATGCCGGGACATGTTGAGAATACATTTTCTTTTCATAAACATTGACATTGAGGAAATTATTATTAAATCCCGCTGGTACACAACTGAGGTCACAAAAGTTGCCACAAACCCAAAAATGAGGCCATACGACAAGTATTCAGACCCATTCATAACGTTTTTCTCAATTTAAAAAACACGGTCTCTAAAATTATATGTAGGGCTAGACAATATGAGAAGTATAGGAAGGAGTCGCGAAGGGAGTAAAAAAGAGAGGTTGCAAGATAGAGCTATGGAAACACTGGGAAATACCACCCCTGAAAAAACACAAACTGTATCGCCAAAGTCACAAACAATATTAACTTCTGATCGCTTCAGGCAAAAAGTGCATAATAACACCTACCACTCAATCTTTCAAGTCCCCCAAACTGTACCCATAACATTGTTGAGTAAGTCATTTGCACACCTCAGTCTAATGAAGACATAGGATTTGACCCGATAACTATTTTTATGCTGGAATTAACTAGATGGACAAATTGTGCTTGAATATACATACATCAGAGTGTGGACACCTGAGCCAGGCAGTGGAAAAGGTTATCCTCCACATTACAATGTTACCCATGAACTCCACCATTAAACTCATATCTAGTAGATAATACACACATTCAACCTCGACCACATTCAACCTCAACCAGGTGGTGCTTGTCAAGTGACGGTGCTGTGCGATGCCTACCCCAGTGCCAGGTCAAGTGTCATTTATAGCTGTTCTCTATCAGTTTTGTAAATTGGTCATGGCGCACCAGTCCTAAGCCCACCTCATCATATCCCGGGCCCTTGGTCATCCTCGACCACCAAGTAACAGTGAGTATCAGGCTGAGACACTGATCTCGGAGGACGCAAACCAGTACTTAAGACATGAAATGTGCAAACCATACTGATGCCCCTGTTAAATATAATATGCTGCCTACCCGCGCGGGCGAAGGGAAAGGCCAAGCTGTCCCTTCTCCTGTTAGATTGACCGACTGATTGACTGACCAGTCTGCAGCAAATCACTTTGCTTGGCAGAGGGTGTAGGGTAGTGCCACTCTGGCCTTAAATAAAGACACCCCGTGATCAAGTTGCGGGGCTGTACGGGCTCCCGGGGGCCCATAGGCTGGTCGGTGTAGAGGAGAACGGCTGCTCATCTTCCAAAACACCACACACAATTCTGCTTCTGTAGTGTGACCTTTTTCCTGTTTCTGGAGGGTAAGTGTTGTCAATTTGATATTTCAGCTTGACTTTTGCTCACATATGGCCCGAGTTCAATCTCTATTAGTGACCGCCCCGGGGTGTAAACCTAAAACCTAACAGGAGTAGTTGCAGGGCGCCCCTGAACAGTCTCTTGGAGCTATTGATACATACATAACATTTGTGTATTCATCCCATTTATAGACGTCTATCCATTCACACGGTCCTTGCAAAGCCATATAATAAAATAGCAAACAGAAAGCAGAGCTGGCCCAAAAGGACACATTCACACATCCGCCCAGGGCGGCAAGAGATAAGGGCAAGCAGAAGCTTTCTATCTATGGAAATTAAATCACCTCTGCTTGGTTGCCTTAATGCAAGGGTGTTGGGTTCTAAATGAAAATCTATAGTAGCAACTGGCACGGTGAAAGATACTTTTGTTCCTTCAGCAAGTCCTCACTATGCAACTGGAAATCGATGCTTGTATTTTATTTTTAAAGTGGAGGTTTTGTGCTGCATCCCACACTCGAAAAAACACCAAATTAATACCTTTAAAAAATATATAAGTACTTTGTTTTAATTACTCTGCGACAGTGAAAGTGTACGTTTTAAACGCGTAACGGAATGTAACTTAGGAGTGTGTGTGTGTGTGTGTGTAGGGTGGTTATCCTTTCGCAGACAGGGTGACGGAGATGTTCAACTGTGACCTTAGCAGAGGCAGAATCACAATCCTGCATTTCCCAATTTCAAAATGCAAAATGTGACCAAAGGCGCGACCCTGGTGAAATCCCTACCTGCTCTCGCGGCTTCTTTCGCTGCTCATATAAAGAAAGAGCAGGAGCGCTAACAAAGAGCCTGAGAGAGGATATAGATCCTTGCCTATCGCGGGGCTCCCAGAAGTACGAACCTTTAAGTCGCATCATACAAAACCACCCACCTGAAAACATTACAACAGATCACATTCACACAACACAGCTCGGATATATCACACCCGGGCCACCAGAATGCCATAGAGTTTAGGTATATGTATGCAGATGGGCGAATGTGCAAATGGTGAATATGCTGATCGGTGAATACACAGATGGTTGAATGTGCAGATAGGGGAAAATGCAGATGGGTGTATGCGCAGATGGGTGTAGCGCAGATGGGTGTATACGCAGATGGGCGAATAAGCAGATGGGCGAATAAGCAGATGGGCGAATACGCAGATGATTGAATATGGAGATGGGCGAATATGAAGATGGGCGAATGTGCCGATGGGCGAATGTGCCGATGGATGAATGTGCAGATAGGGGAAAATGCACATGGGTGTATGTGCAGATGAGCAAAAGTACAGATGGGCGTAATAAGCAGATGGGGGTAATAAGCAGATGGGGGTAATACGCAGATGGGGGTGAATACGCAGATGGGGGGGAATACGCAGATGGGGGGGAATACGCAGATGGGGGGAATACGCAGATGGGGGGAATACGCAGATGGGGGGAATACGCAGATGGGGGGAATACGCAGATGGGGGGAATACGCAGATGGGCGAGTATGCAGATGGGCGAGTACGCAGATGGGTGAGTACGCAGATGGGTGAGTACGCAGATGGGTTTATGTTCAGATGGGTTTATGTGCAGATGGGTGAATGTGCAGATGGGTGAATGTGCAGATGGGTGAATGTGCAGATGGGTGAATGTGCAGATGGGTGAATGTGCAGATGGGTGAATGTGCAGATGGGTGAATGTGCAGATGGGTGAAAGTGCAGATGGGTGAAAGTGCAGATGGGTGAATGTACCCCAAACATCCATCAGTGCTACAAAGCCATACCCCAACAACACTGTTAGCAACCGTTTAGTTATATGTTGTTAAGTGGTAAATAAATTAAATTAAACCTGTCCAAGTAGGTTTCTTTACCTCGAGCGCACAGATCCCGAAAGAGAAAATGTCCACCGTGGTTCCATCTTGGATAGCTGAAAAGTCCAGGCAGAGGGGGGACAGAGGATGAACACTGCTGGTTAGCTAGGAAGAGACAACTCAGCTCCTGCTACTGTACCTAACAGTAATTATCTGTTGTAAATGTTTACAAAGACTACAGATATCAATTGCTATTCGTTGTTATCTTACTTTTACATTGAGTGAACTCAAAATGAAGGTTCTAATATTGCAGGATTTAAATAAAAAGCATTAGTACATCAGAAAACAACAAAAAAGTGTACTTAACATAAACTAGCAATTAATATCAGTACTTACCAAAAACAAATAAAACTACTTAGGGTGTTGGGAGAATGGAAGAGGGAGTAGAGGTAGTAAGTAGCTTTGCGGAAAGTCAATGAAAATCCAGGACAAGGATTTTAATCGGGGCTAAAGAGAAGAGTAAGGCCAGGAGTGTACGGATGGATGGATTCTCTCCGCGGCTTCCAAATGGGCTTTATCGAGACCACCACCACTGTGGCAATTTCTGTTGCTAGAGTGAAAGATATGCAGCCTTGGGATTTGGCACCCCTGACATTCGATAGCCTTGTCTGAGGTCTCAGAGCAAACATGTGGGGCACCAGTGCTTATTCTTTTCAAAATGTAACGCATGCTACCTAGTACGAGTGATTCGAAGAGTTGCAGCTAACGGTAGCATGAGCTGTCTGATTCCTCAGCCTCTATATATCGGGCGTCACCCAGGAGGCCTAGACTTCTGCCCGGCTGCTGGCTTCAGAGCCTGGTTTGTTAGATCATGAATGGCATTGTGGTTGAGGCCAGTGTGCCAAGATCCTGTGGGAGGGTCACGGGTATTAATTGTGGTTTTGCACCCTTTAGCATGATGCCGCTTGTTTACATATGCAGTTCTTTCATTGCAAGTAGAGCGGAAGAGCACAGTACTTGTCCATGATGACCACCCAGAGGTATAGACTGAGGTCATCAGTAATCTGATCTGAAGGAGAAGAATCGGAGGTCTGTGAAGGGTGGGACTCTAGGTATATATCTGTGGAAAATCGAAATCTGCATCTCCTGCTACTTGGAAAAAGTGTATGGTAGGGTTTTCTGCTCTACAGAATAATAGCTGTCCCAGGCACCAATCAGAACATGTATCATAAGCACTGGTGTTTGTGTTAAAGTACGAGTTACTTACCTTTGGTAACGATGTATCTGGTAGAGACGATTCTAGCCACAGATTCCTTCACGTAGAATTATCCCCAGGCATGAGACTGGATCCGGAAACTTTTTGCCACAGCATCACTGCGGGCCGGAGGCGGGGCGACATCACGTGACTCCGCCCAGGCGTCGTCCACGTAAGTGACGTCAGTGAGGTCACATAAGATCCACCTCAGGGCGCCTACGGCAGTTTTCTTCAGAGAACTTTTCAGCACCACAACGCGGAACCACCAGATAAACTGTGGAGGTATGGGAACAGTCTGCGAAGAGCAGAAAAATTGCAAAGAAACAATGGCTAACACCACCACCAAAGTAGTGTCAACACCACAGAACCCAAAGGCAGGGAAATAGGAAAGAAGAAGCAGAACCCTGCGCAGTCAACCTGCCAGCACATAGACAACCATCCATCCCTGTGCCCCGGAGGCAAGAACATGCATAAAGTCATGGCACACGCAGTAAACCTACCACCCCATCCTGAGCAAGGAATGGGACCAGTCCCAAGACAGACAGGGACAACAAACCTCCAAGCCATCCCAACATAGAGGTCAACCACCCACAAGGAACAAGGGCAAGACATGGCCAGATGACCCTTAATCAGAGGATAGCAATGGAAGGAAGGGAGGGGAGGAAGGACAGGGATAGAAAGCAATCCCCCCCCAAACCTGGAGGAGCCAGAGCAGCAGGGCACCGGAACACCAGAACCCCATCCTCCAAGAACCAAAGGAGGAATTAACCGCCTCCAGACGGAGCCACCCGTCAAGAACAAGAAGGCACTCACAGGAGACACAGCCCTCTACCGGGAGGCGAGTACCGAAGACCAGCCAAAGGGTCCTTACAGAATAGGGGAGGGTGGGCGTGCCGTGAAGGAATCTGCGGCTAGAATTATCTCTACCAGATACATCGTTACCGAAGGTAAGTAACTCGTACATCTGATAGCGACTACTAGCTGCAGATTCCTTCACATAGAATAGATACCCTAGCAGTACCCTCTGGCAGGGAGGGTCTGCGAACGGACCCCACCAGCCAATACATAACAGAGGTCCCCACAGGGGACCAGAACTGTGGACCAGGTAGAACCTCGCCCTTGCCAGGCAAGGGAATACCCACAAGCAGAACCCCACTGCCCCCCAGGGGATGTGAGAGGGAAAAGAAGGCTGAAAAGGCTTGCACACTCACAGCAGAGGAACAAAGGGCAAGGCCGGAGATGCCAAAGCACCCCACTCCCCTGCAAGGCAACATAGCTTCCGCCCAATGCCAAGACAGGAAAAGCGGAAGAAGAAGACTAGAGGGCCCAAGGAATTGAGGGAAAAGAAGGCACATCCACTCCAAATGGAGAGCAACCTGCCAGCCAGAACAGCACCAGCAGCTCAAAAACCGCCAGAAGCAAGAAGAACAGACCGAGGCTCCAGGAAGGCCGAGTAGGCGGTGCCTGGCAAGGGACAACACAGGATCATCCCAGACCTCAGGACAGGAGTAGGGAGAGGAGGAGATGCCCGGGCACACCACCAGGAGTGGCCGCGCACACGCCCTCAGGAAGAAAAGCAAAAGCAAATGCCATGGAGAAACAGGCACCAGAAGGCGACCAGAATACCCTAGCAGAGCGCAAGCCATATGACAGCCAGCACTACCCCACATAGGAAACGGTAAGTCCCAAGACATGATAACCCTCTTTGGAAGAACTTCTGCAGCAGAGGAGAAAACAAAAGAGCCATGGGGAAAAAACACCCCCGTGGCAGGCTTGACGAGCAGCCCAAGCAAAGCAGAAGGCCTAATCTCAGGGCCAGGTCTGCGCAACAACTCCTGCAGAACACACACAATCAACAAAAGGGCCGTCCAGCGGCCAACAAAGCCAAAGTCCCAAGAAGGACGCAACGGCTAGAAAATATAGTCCACAGCCAGAACAACCGGCCTAAGAAGGCCCAGAATCAACCCAACTCAGGAGTCACGGAGGAGGAGGAGGAGGAGGATGGAGCCTTGCCAAGAGCCTCTGGATGGCGGGGTCGGCCAGGGCATTAAGCAACAGGCTGCCATCAAACGGAAGGTCAATGAGTCGCTCCCGAATATTCTCAGGGAATACTCCGTCCCGAAGCCAAGCCTCGCAACGGAGAGTGACAGAGAAAGCCATGGCCCGGCAGAGCACCTCAGAGATGTCCAGAGCGGTGAGGAGAATAAATGCCGCAAGCTCCCAGCCATCCAAAGCATGATGCTGCAAGTCCATCTGATCAGACTCCTGGGACGCCACGGATCGCAGAGACTCAGCCTAGTCCCACAAACAGGAGGAGGCCCTAGCCAGCACACACAAGGTGTTAAGGGCCCGCAGGACAGCGCTGGTCGAGGCGAACATGTGGCGCCCCCAAAAGTCCAGCCAGCAGGCCTCTCGGGATGGCGGGGTCATCAGTGGCGGCAGGGAGGGAAAAGCAGTCCACAAAAGTGGGCTGGCGGCCAAGGGGTGCAGGGAAAGACACGCCAGGTCATGTGGCGCAGGGAGGTGCCGGTGCAAAAGAGGTTGAGGCACCGGGTCCCCTGAGGCTGGACGCCTCCAAGCCCCCGTCAAGGAAGAAAGGAGTAAACCTTCAAAGGGAAGTAAGATTTCCCTCCCACCAGAGCCTTGGTGGAGGACCTCCAAAAGATGGTCCGCCGAAAAGTGAGCCACCGGATCACCCATACGCAGGATGACCACAGCCGTGGACACCGTGTGACGGAAGGCCGCATCCGCCTCCGTAGGGCCCCGCGGTGGAGAAAGCAGTTCCTCCATGGGCGACGGCTGCAAACTAAGGCGACCGTCCCCTATGCCAAGCGGGACGGGCAAGGGCCAGACCTGGAAGTCAGAAGGAGCCGAAGAATGAGGGATCTGCCGCTCTTCCGACTGAACACTTCTGCCTCAGGAAGGGCGGGGAGCAGCCCTTCGACACCGTTGAAAAAGACACCACACGGCGACCCGTCTCCGGTGAGGACGACACCAATATACATCTTGCCTCTGGAGAAGGAGCGTCTGAGGACGAATCCGCGGTACAACCCCTGAGCGGACCCGTAGAGTCCGCTGCCTGAGGCAGGACGTCGGCACCATCCGGCGTCACTGGACAAGGCTCCTCCAAGTCACCCCGCACCGGAGACCGGAGCGGGACTGGAGACGCCCTACCGGCCCCAGGACGGCGCCGGAACTACACCGACCCGACCCCCGCCGAGGCGTGGGGAACGAGACGGGCCTGGGGAGTGACACGAAGCCCCCTGCCAGCCGTGGACCAGAATGCGTAGATTGCCCGGAAACCCATGAGGTGGTGCCAGGGACGAGTCAACATCTGACTCGCCCTTCGATGAGGCAATCACCTGTGGGGAGGGACGAGAGGGGCCTGGAGAGGGACGAGGGGTCCTCCCCCGACCCGGAGCGGGACGAGGAGGGTCCACCGACCCCTGTGGCTCTGCACGGTCCAGCTTCTGCTGGCGCCATAGCGGCATCACCTCGGCCTTAGAGAGGGCCACCCTGTAGCAAGGATCTGATCTGCGTTGAACGCGGAAAAGGAAAAAACTGACGTAGGCGCAGCGTGGTGGGTCTTATGTGACCTTGCTGACATCACGTATGCGGATGACGCCTGGGCGGAGTTGCGAAATGTCGACCCGCCCCCGGCACGCAGGGATGCTGTGGCAAAAAGTTTCCGGATTCAGTCTCACGCCTGGGGATGATTCTACGTGGAGGGATCTGTGGCTAGTAGTCTCTATTAGATCTGAGGAACAGGGTAAGCCATAGAGGATATGGACAGAATTTAGGATAAGTCCCACTGAGTTATGACTTAGTCCCTGTGTTTCACCTAACTTCTCCCATCCATAGCTATCCACAGCTTCACGTCTGCTATTATGATTTTAAAGTGACAGATACTGCATCCAATAGTTATCGAAAGAAGAATCAGAATTGGGCCCAATTTGAACTTATAAATAGGGAGAAGGACGCCGTCAGTCTGGCCAGAACTCTATCCAACTCTACTCTGGTCTGCCCCAACTCTGCACCGAGGGAATGGGAGAGGGAGCAGAGGGACAGGAAGTAAACAGGCTCACCGGAAAATCGATGAAAATCCAGAACAAGGATTTCAATCAGGGTGATGGAGGAAGAGTACAAGAAGAGAAGAGAAGGGAAGG
Organism: Lissotriton vulgaris; assembly: GCF_964263255.1. Lineage (NCBI taxonomy): Eukaryota > Metazoa > Chordata > Amphibia > Caudata > Salamandridae > Lissotriton > Lissotriton vulgaris. The sequence continues at coordinate 99,814 of NW_028251995.1, read as the reverse complement.
GAAAGGAAGGAGACCCTAGCGAGAAGGGAATTAAATCATGCAGGGAAGGGGGAAACCACGCACAGAGGGCAAGGGTACAGTGGAGGGAATCGAAATGCAAAGTGAAGAAATGAGAAGGGGGCCACGGAGGGGGAGACCAGGAACTACGACGTTAAGGGAAGGAAGCCATGCAGAGAAGGGAGGAAGTCAATGAGGTGAACTAAAGAGGACCATGCAGTGAAAGGAGAAGATCATGCAAGCAATGGAAGAAAGCCACACAGGGCAGACAATGTGTCCACTCATTGAAGGGAAGGAGGACACAAAGTGAAAGATATTGCATTGAAGAGTGGGGGGGGTGCAGAACATGGAAGGTGATCAGGTAGAGAAGGCTAGAAGACCATTAAGGGAAAGGGGTACTAAAGGCTTATTAGTTGTCAATGCAGCTTCTAATGGGGTTGTGGAAGCACCTCCCAGCAGTTACTGTAGCTTGTAAAATAAGCACTAGTAAGGCCAATATCCGCTTTAAATGGTTGTAAATGTAAATGTAAATGTATAGGCATTTATATAGCGCACTACTTACCCGTAGGGTCCCAAGGCGCTTCGACCGCTGCGAAACCCTTCCTGGCTTCCCTGAGAGATGGTCCCATAGTGGGTATCTCCAGGGTGAGACCAGGCATCCCCGGCGGTCTGGTGGGGCCGTTAGTGAGGATGAGGCAAGCTAATGCCCAGAGTTGCCGAGTGTGATCGCTGATCAGAGTGGGCACCGAGCGCTATTAACTTTACCAGTGCTTGTTCACACAAGCATATAAATACAAAGGCAGAGTTGCAAGCACACACATGTCCTGTAAAATTTAAATGTGTTTTCTATTGAAGAAAACCCTTTCCAAGATGGCCGCCATGCGCCATGAAGCACATGCATGCATGCATCTTGAGCATGGCAGCCATTTGAACTTACCATTCTAGCATGGTGGACAGCCCTGTTAGAACAGTAAATTAAGTTGTTAAAAAAAAAGTGTGAAAAAGGATGCACACAGGATACTGAAGGGAGGAAGGCCATGCAAGAAAGGGAAGGAGTACATGTGATGAAGGATGCCGCCGCCCACATTGCCCTAGGCAGACGCAATTCTCCATCCCCGAGACACAAAAACACTTACATCCATATTCCGGTGGAAAGAAGTGTAATGTCCGGTGTTCCTCCCGCTGGACCTTCACTGGGCTGCGCATCTCATCAGGGACCGGGAGTTCTACAGAGAGGGGTAAGAAGAGTTACCCCAGTAAAAATACTCTGCTAGCAACCCAAGTAAAACCTAAATAACCCTCACCACGCCCTACAAACAGGCTTGTAAAGCATGAGGGTACTCCACAATCGTAAACAAGACCACTGACAACAGACAGCAGAAGAGCCTATTCCTGCACCGTGAACAAGGAGAACGATTGCAGAAAACACTACAGACCCATATGTGTAATGATCAACATCACCAAATATGCATTTGCATTAATTTTATTTACGTTTTGTCATCTAGCCAAGACAATGGAAGTATTAAAGTATTCCAGGTCAAACTGTCACACAAATTGATTAAAAAAAACTAAATTATAAACATTGGCCTAATAATCACAATAGCATCCCATATTTTGACCTTATTTATACACCAACCCCACACGGTTCCCAATTTCTAACCCACGACACACAAGAAATGAAAACAGAAAAATGAAGATGGTAGAAGAGAATGTAAAAAGAAAAGTAGGGCATACATATTTAAACCTAAATATTTATGGTTATATCCTGCTTTGAAAGTGAACCTTATTTCAAGGCAACAGAAAAAAAACGGAGGACTAAACAGGAGATGGTTGTAGTCAGGGAAGCAAATCTGGCCTGCCTATGCCATGGTACATGCCCCCATCAGTTCCCCAGTTCTACTCCTGTCCTTTCTGATCAAACTCTTAACCCCCCTGCAAGCTCAGAGGGTAGTAAGATCTTGAAATCCATGTTAGCCAAGCATGACTTCCAGGATGCCTCTGCATTACCAAGCGCCTTGGCACCCTGCGAGGACTGCAACCTGCGGTCTAAGCAGCTTTTAGGGAGACAGGTGCTCTGTCACTTAAAGCAGTTGATATGGAGAAGGAAGGATGGTGAGATCTGTGAACATCGTCCTGGGTAGGGCCCGGCACTCCACGGATATGGAGGTACATTTGAACTGTGAAGGAGAACCACGTAGACCATCCTCGCAGCCCGCTCTCAGACTGCTGGAAGGTGGACAGAACTTTGGCTCTCCTAGTGCTGCGGTGCTATGTGCACCGGCTCACGGTGGAGTCTTCTAGGCATATAATCCTAGAGCGAGAACACAGGTTATTAGCAGTTAACGCTGAGAGTAAAGAGATTGAGGGAGTGCTTCCTTAGCAATACAGTTTATAAATCGGCAAGTTAAGGTCTGTCTGGTAATTAATAGACATCAATCAGCAAAGAATACAGGTTTTTCACAGTTAATACATCTTGTAAAGAGGTTGAGGAGATGATTCCAAAGTAGTTAATAAAGCTTGTAACGGGGACCAATTGGGGTCTCTTGGCCTTTCATGCAGCTTCAAAAGGGGGTAAGGAGTACTAAAGGCTTCTTAGCAGTCAATGCAGCTTCTAATGGGTTTGAGGAAGCACCTCCAGCAGTTACTGCAGCTTTAAAATAAGCACTAACATACTTTTTTGTTGGAAGGATGCCACTTCTCTCTCAGTTCATGCTTGGTGGTCTTGGATTATCTTTACAAGAAGAGGTGCTCAATTATCATTACAAGGTGTTCATCATAATTCTATGCATTTTCAATCTTTTTGGTCTCCTATTGATTCATATGTAAAGTTATGATTCATGTTCTTTCACTGTTACTATTTTATTTATTAATTATTATACTATTTTTTTTAGCTTTTTATTGGTAACTCTATTTATCTAATTTATTATGCGATGAAATGTATATTTCCCCTTTCCCTTCTTCCCTCCCCTTCCTTCCTTCCCCTCCTGTTTTTAGTTATCCTTTGATTGACGATTGTACTTTGCGTTGTGATTTATTTGTGACTGCTTATTTATGATTGTTCTTACTCACTTACATGTAATTTAATGATATAACTTGTAATTTTTTCTGTATGTATTTCTGTGTTTTTTCTCTGCTAAAATTCAATAAAATCATTTTGAACTAAAAAAAAAAAAAAAGCACTAACGAGGCCAATATCAGCTTTAAAGGGTTGAGCTATTGGCTGTATCAGTGCTTGTTGGCACAGGCATATGAATACATATGTCGAGTTTCAAGCACGCATATGGCCAGTAATATGAAAACGTGTTTCCTATTGAAGAAAACCCTTTCCAGTTATAGCCCTGTTAGAACAGTAAATTACATAGTTTTAAAAAAAGAGTGAAAAGGGATGCAAGTGGCCAGGCAGCAATTGGCAGCTACTGGGCCGTTTAAAAAATAAATGAAAACACAGGGGGTAGGACGGAGCATGGAAGAAATGGGTGATAACAGAGCATATTGATGTGATAACAGAGCACACGGTTTGGAGTTCCAGTAAAAAGGGACATGAAGGCAAAACATGCACGTCAATGGAGTGCTTGAAACGAAAGAAAAAAGTGTCCCCTTCTAGCATGCGGTGGAAGGCTACATCTCATCCAGTCAGAACACTGTGAAACCAAATGATCCTGAGCGGGGCAAACATAAAAGGAGAAATGCAATTGGATTGAAAGCAGTAAATCGAGAGACTATAAAGCTGTCCATTCAAGATGGAGGAGAGGAGCCAAAGTCCATTCAAGTAGATGTTATATTTTAGCAACATAGGTCTCGCCACCAAACAGCTGAAGTTGTCTGAGGCAGAGACCTAACAAAGGAGTTTGAGGAGGGGCTTCCGAAGCAGTTGACACAGCTTGTAAATCAAGGGGGTTGGGATGGGGGATGGGGCAGTAAATGTTGCTTCCAAAGCAATGGGGGGGTAATGCAATGCATCTGCAGGAGGTAATGCCAGCTGGTTGGTGGCCAGCCCTGTGGGGACCTACAGTACTGGATTTCCCATGATGCAGATACATTAACACCTTCAACACAACCCATAAGATCGGCCAGGAGATGGGCGTCAAGTGGCAGCCTGGCAAAACCACGTAAAAGTTTGGATGTTGTAGACCCGGCTCTGCCTTAGTGGCTTAAAGACCAACATTCTGCTAATGCGCCCAGTCAACACCAATCCTCTCCTTTTCAACAAGCCAGATACACTGGGTCCCAGGCAAAACATGTCGAAAATGTACGCAACTTAGGCCTACTATCTGACAAAGACCATGCTTTTCCACCATAAGTAAATAGATAAAGCAAAAATATTTTTCATCACCTCCATCAGATAGGAAGAGTTCCTTCACTTCCAACACGGAAAGCAAATAAATGCCTTTATCCAAACAGTAGTAGTCTCATCTATGCAATTTTATGTCATTTCTACATCCATCATTACTTCTACATACCACTACCTTAATGCCATCCCTTCGACCAACAATAATCGCAACCCCCATCCCTTACCTCAAAATACCCAATAATTCTAGTCCATTCCTGCGGAGTCAATATATCATTGGTACCAACCTGTAAAAGAACTCCTTCTGGTGCAGGATACACTGAAGACTGGGCAAGGATAAGTGCATACAATCCATAGATGCTATGCAGGGCAGATCTTCTCTATTTAATTCACTGCCTTAAGAATGATTTTCTGGAAGCGACTTTAGGACTATTTCAGCCAGCGGTGTGGCGGGTCAATTCAACCAACCCCGAAAATTCGACAAACATCCTTCTAGATTGCCCATGGCTTCTAGGGAAGTAAACATGGCTGGGATACGTGCTATGCTTCTTGGAAGATGTGCGTATGTCAGGGTAGAAAGGCTGGGCTATGCAAGCCTGCAGAGAAGAAGCACATGCATTGGCAGATAGGAGTGACTTTGCTACTAGCTACTTGAAAGGCAAACTCCTACAGATAATGTACACTCTGCACAGGTGAGTGTCACACAGAGAGATAGATGGTGGTTCACAAGTCTTGTCTACACAGAAGACAATATTATCTGGAGAGTCCAACAGAAGTGAGCGAGCAGACAGAATAGGTGATGGATTACTTCAGCTACACAGATAACCTGAGAGCCCTCAGCTGTGTGCCAGGGCCACCTATGTCTACAATGAAGTCCTTGTGTGACCGAAAACACGTCCAATGAATGGTCGCTTCTAAAACTGTCTGTCTCTAAAGTTAGTAGTAGAGTAGGACCTTAAGATGCAAGGCCACTGTTGTGTTCAAACCCTTTCGGCCATAAGCACTCATTCTCCTAGATATCTGAATTGAAACGTGGAGCAGTTTCATGACTCAGCCGATATGAAACCACCAGACATCACTTTCTCTAGGCTCCATCAACAGCCAAACTGTTTTACAAGTATCCAGAACCTTAACACTTTACAGGATAAAGTACTCCAATTATTGTAGAAATATAGCTCCACGTTAAGCCTATGTTGAAGGAGAGAGAGGAAGTGTTTACGGTGGCCACTGATACAGGATATGCATTGGTCACTGAAGGGTGGGTTCTCCTCTACAGCGGACATCAGCCTGGCCTCGATAAGGGCCTATCACCTATTCCTGGTTGCCATCACCAACAGCCATGTTAGGGAAGACCAGGCTGTGCATCAACTAAATTGTAGTAGCCACTATTCTGATACAAAAAGCAAATATACAAAGATCGGTAGCAAATTTCCCCTTATTCCCAATGTGCGGCTCTTAAGCAAACAATGGATAAAGTTCTCGGAAACTTAAGTGCCGATTATGATAGAGGTTTTCCCGCATCCTATGGGCCGGCGGAAGCCACCGCCGGCCCGGAGGATGCGGGAAAACCGCTGCGGAGCCTCGAAAGACCCACGGCCATATTAGGATGGCGGTGGGTCTTGAAATCCGTCCGCAGCCTTTCTGCCGCGGTCGCCTTCTGACCGCGGCGGAAAAGCTTTAACATGGCTGGCGGTGTCTATCAGACACCACCAGCCATATTAGGATGGTGTAAAATGTATGCTTTTCCGCTGCGGCTTTTCCGCCGTGGAAAAGCATACGGACCTTCACTTCGGGGGGCCGTTGCGGGCCCCCTGGGTGAAGGGGGGGTGGGCGGTGCACATGTGGGGTACCTATGGTACCCCCCTGCATTTGTGTGAACAAAGCAGCAGGCACCGCGTGGTGCCTGCCGCTTTGTGCACGTAAATGTGGTGCATGCATTTTTAAAATTGCAGCGGGTACAGCTGGAAGCACGGAGGGAACGCCACATCCCATGCGGACGTTCTCTCCTACTCTGGGGGTCGTGGACGGACTCAAGTCCTTCCGTGATCCTAATGACCACCTAAGTTAGGATATGTGGGCATCCATCAAGAGCTTCACTCCCAGTAAGGCTACAGACCACGGCACTCTGCAGAAATATGACGCAGTGGGGCAAATGAATGGTATTAAGTTGCCACTGGCTGAGGGAGTCCCGGTCCTCAGCACCTCTCCGCTGTCTTTCACAGTGGCAGCATAAAGACCAGGTGGCCTGAATGAGCGAACAGAATGTTCCCGTACCTCCTGATAAATGATCACAAAATGATCGGGAGAGGAAGCTCCGGGACGCGGCCTGGTAAGTGGGGCTGGGGCCGGGGCATTTTTAGGGGTGGGGTTGGTTTTAGGGCTCAGGATAGGGGGTGGGAGGGTGGACGGGGGTTTAAGGGTGGGGGTCAGTTTTAAAGCTGAAAACAGGGGGCTGGGGTCAGGGTAGTTTATGGCAGGGTTTTAGGCCTCAGGGTGGGGGAAGGGGCAGTTTTTTAGAGGTGGGGGACAGTTTTAAGGCTCTGGGCGGCGGGGTGGGGTTATTTTTTGGACAGGGGGCCAGTGTTCGGTCTTAGGGTGAGGAGTCAGGGTAGTTTTAAGGGTGGATTGCAGGGTTCGGGTATCAGGTGTTAGGGCATAGGGCGGGGGGGGGGGAGCTGGGGTGTGCAATTTACCATGCTTCTGAAACCACAGAGATTCTGCAAGAAGAAAACATGCAACAGAGCTTTCTCAGGCATCGCACCGAAAATCTGGAATTTTCTTCCGAAGGAAATTCGTTCGATTCACTCTACTGCCTCCTTCAAATCAAAGGTGAAATCATTCCTAATGTCTAAATGGTTAGACTAATAGTCATCATTATACTATATATCAATCGAACTTACCTGTTGAACTACTACTTGATTGATCTCGACCACCTCTGTCTGAGCTCTTAACAAAATTGTGCTCCTACATTTATTACTCGCCTACGTTTATGTTTCTGTAAAGGCACTGTATTTCTGTCTTGTATTGATGTATCTAATCCCTCCTTGTAAAGTGCTTAGATACCCTCACGGGTCTTGTTCGCTCTATATAAAACTTTATAAATAAGTAAATGCATATCCCTTTAGCAATCATGCCTTTACAACAGAATTCACTCTAAAGGCATGCCTAGTAAAGGCACGAGTAGTAATGATGGGTTTGTGGTTCAGACGGTGTTGTTTAGGCGTGAATGGTTTATGCGTGGGTGTATCATACAACCGTCTCAAAAGCCCTGTTGACTTTTACCGCAAACTGACCGGGAGCCAGATGAGGGTAATCCTTTACCTAGGAAGCAAGGTTCAAGATCGTTGCCTGACTAAGTGCCTTTGGAGGAGAATTACTAATATTGTCTATCCACAATAAAAACTGCAACTACCGAAAGAGATTTACAACATACGGATTGAAATAATAGCCACCTTGGGAAATAGACGGAATATCCTCCACAGTGTGAAAACAGAAGTTCTCAGAAGGCAGCTACACCATATGTCTTCCGTCAGTTGTTCAACTCAGACATACATTAAGGACGGAAGATTATTTTAAATTCAGATAATTCATTGAAAAATATGTGTAAGCAATAGTCACCTCAAAAAATCTAACTAAGAGGAAATTACATTGGTAACCACTGGTAAAGAAAACCTTGACGAAGGCTCAGCCGAAACGAGTTGGTAGCCAGCAACTAAAACCAATGTCTAGAGAATGGGCTAACAAACATTAGAATTGTCTTTCTCTCTTGTTTGTTGTATACTGAGTTTATTAGAGTGCAACAATTGTAGTTACAGATTCATACAGGGTCATTTGCAATTTATTATTCTGTGGTTTGACTATTTATTATAATGAAATCTATTTTTGTAATATATGGATAATTAATTATGTCTGATATTTAATGTCTATCAATGTATGTAATCTAAATGACTTGTCAAAAATAATGGATAAACAGTATGTATAAAATGAGAGAATAATAAATCAAAAATATATATTTTTCTATAAATGTTGTTTCATGCACTTTGTTTGAATAGTGGGCTACAGGCTATGAGTTTTAATATTATCCAGCACTGAAGCCGGTGCAGTCCCCCTTTTCCCATTAGGACTAATCCATTGAGACCTCAGCTGAACCTCACCCACAAGCCTGAGATCCACAGTGATTCGGGTGGCGCTCCGGTTCAGATGACGCTGCCTCCATTAAGATTATGCAGAGAATTGTCCATTACAGACTTCTGCCAGTGGTACCGGATCCCAATTGAAATGAACATCTGAAAAGTAACGGACTAATGAACGTCAGACAAGGACCCAGACAAACATACAACTCCTCTCTCGATGTTCAGGGCTCTGCGGCTTTCCAGTTACGGTAGCACCATTTGTACGTTAGACAGACTAAGTATCCGCCAGCACACAGGTGACCCGGTTTGGTTCTTCTCTTGAAGTCCCATTTATTGTGCCAGGTAGGGTTTCCCCACTTTATTGGAAAAAAATGTAACACCAGAGTCGAAGCTGAAGAATTTAAGACCACCTATTGACGAAGCGGCAACAAAGGAACCACAGGTGACCAATACAAAAAAAAATATTTTTGTCAGATGCGCTTAATTGGAAACGTGTATCCATTTGTCTCACAGAAAGATAAGGTCAATGGTAGATTCGTTTTCCAGTCTTCCCTTTCCTAAATTTCAAGTTGCCAAAATGCAGCCCTGCATTTGCAATGGAGCACATTGTGAGCAGGCATGCATGCACCAAGATCTTAAGAGGAGCCCCTCACATCAACAAGGGAAGGAAGCCTTTATGGAGGAGATGAAGAAGGGTGGGTTCTGTTTCTTATTTTTTCACTCTAAACTGTTATCATGCTCAAAATAACATATCTTGATAGTGAAGTGACGTGGGCACTGCCCCAATAGACTTGGCAAAAGGACATATATAGGACTTGATTTTCTACTATGGGTCAGAATCAAATCAAGATATACTCGTCCGTCAGTACCTAGGCAAACAAGACTCCCAGAACTCTAGCCTTTGTGTCTGTCTATTCACCAACACTCTCTGAATGTTCCAAAGCAGACTCCCTGCAAACGATGTTACGATTTCATAGTTTTGTAAATTATTAGCTCCAAATAACCAATTCAGTATTCCATTATTCGAAAGACTGTCCAGAGTTCACACAGGATTTCTGTGCCCAATTGTCATATGTTCAGCTTTCTAATCCAAAACCAATGACAATGGCGGTGCTGGGCTTACCCTTTGCCAGAGGTTGCAGTAAAATGAAATGAAATACCAGCATTTGTAAAGCGCATAGCTACCTCTGGAGAGGTGTCCCGGCGCTGGGGGAAGTCGGGAAGATTAAGCGAGCTATTGCCCAGCGTCACATGGTGCTGTGCTAACCTGCCGGCCGGCTCCGGGGATCAAACCGTGAACCCTATGGTCGAAGTCAGGAACCCTAGCCGCTGCGCCACACCTCTTCCACCAGTAACTATGGCAGACTAAATTGGTAAGTTACCAATGGTGCTCAAGAGCTCATCCTATTGGAATACTGGTATCCATCGGGTTTAGGCGGTTCATGATGGACCACCGAAACTGCTCCATTCCAAGCTAGGGTGGACTGCAGCAGTTGTCAATATTGAAAAAAGTCCAGATGGCTGCACAATCAAAACCTCGTAATTGTTTTGGCGAATGTGAACTGGAGAAGTAAAAACTCACCATAACTCCACTCAGATTATACAGAATTCCAAATTGGTGCTACTCCCTCAGTTTAACTACCACACTGCCCATCCCAGTCAGTAAAGTTCGTAACCAAGACTTTGCATTGGACCAGGCTCTGTATTCCAGGCAGTGACTGGTTCACGCTTGAACTACTAGAATGCCATTCCCCTAGGTCCTTCCCTTTATTTCACTCATTGGCGTTAAATAGATCAATGCGCCCATGCCAGTCTGGTGCTTGGGCTTCCACATCACGCCCTATTTCTAGGAGCTTGGTCGCATTACACTGGTTCCCTGCAGTGAAACACAAAGTCACAAGGATTACGAAGTCTGACATTGGTAGACTCTTGATGGCCAAAAAGTGGAACCCCTTGCCAAAAACACAATTATTCTGAGCTGTGTCGCTTATCTTCTATGAAACTGCTCCCAACCTGGCTATTTAGAACTGATCCTTCTTCAATCTGGGTGTTTACGGGCGGTACAAATACGGTAAATTCAAAGGCAGGCTTAGAAAATGGAAGTGAGTTCCAAGTTCCCGCAGCTTCAGACATCACACGTGGAACAAAGTAGTAAGATGAAGAGTCTCAAGTTCAAGCTTAAAATCAGGAGAATTGATATCAGAGTTGACTTTCAGCTTCTCCAGTGGCAAAGCTCGAGAAGGTTGTACCTCCCCAAGTAATGAGTTAGAACCTGCACGGATCAGCTACAGATGGCACAGGAACACCACCAGAATCGGATGATGGCATTTTGGGCCAGATTTACAATTATTCTGGTCGAAAAGAACTGATAGCAATTTGAGAATAGTTTTCTTGCGACCAGAATCTGGTTTTAAAAACCAAATGATGCCCAAATAGGTCTGTTTGTTAAATACGGAATTGGAATGGGTCGCAGTTCAACCTAGCTAAATAATATTAATTTGGTTGGTTGCAAATTGTGACTCTGACTGGCCAAATTCACAGGAATGGTGGCCTGCAAGTGTCAGCAGACCATCATCCCAGTGAGTGCTTAAAAACAAAATATATATATAACGCAGCTCGTTTTCCTTAAAGGAAATGGTGGTGCTTTTTAAAAAAAAGTTTTTTTGTGTTTTTTTTTTGTTTTGTTGAAAGTATGTAGAAGTCCTATGGCCCATTGCCTACTAATCCAGAAACGTGTGCCCCTATTTGGGAAGAAGAACAAACAGGACCCCTTTCTATTTGCAAATAAGTTAGCACCCCTATTTGGAAGTCAAGTTACTTCATTAGTTTTAGACAGCAAACCATAGATAAATCTGCCACCGATTTGACAGTTGGAAGGGATGCTCAAAAAACTTCCTTTCTCGATAATGCATCATTAACCAGTCACAATCCCATTTTAGGAGTTGGTAAAACTTTACCGACTTCTATAATGGGGTTTGCGCATAGCCTAAAAGAGTTCTGCTATTGCAAGCTCCGAATAGACGTGTTTCCGTATACAATAAAGCTTTGCATGTCTGGCCTTTTGTCTGGTATTTGGATAGCCGGATCAACTGTCCAGAAAGAACTGATGCCATGACTGATTTGATGATACTGAGAGCCTGGCTGCCTGACAGAGGGGTTGCGCTTCTTCTGCTGAAGACAGCAGAGACAGCATTCTCTCCAGTGGAAGAGGTGGTAACAAAGGTGCCATGGAGCAAGAATGCTATTTTAAAGAACAAGGGAACCCACTAGGTAAACAAGGACCTGGGGTATCAATTGCAAGAGAAACAAAGGTCCTTGACAAGGAAATTGACAACTATAATAATTATAGGCCACAATATGCACTATAATAACCAAAAAGGTCCAGCCGGACTTGCAAATTTATTCAATAGTTAAATAAATTGATTTAGAAGGAAACAATGAAACAGTGGGACTCTGTCCTGCATCCACAATGCTATACGTACATTAAGACAATACAAACATGGGGGGCGTGGCTAAGCACGCAATGGCGGAGGACGTGTTCGTGTAGAGCTCTGTGAAAAGCTCCCCTTCCCCGAGCCAGTTATCCGTCAAATTTGCATCAGGGCCGCCGGAAATTGCGGGCGGACACCCGCGGAGACCATCCCGACAGCCAGGCCGACTTTTGTCCTAAGGCTCCGTCGGGCCGGACCCCGGCCTGTCCCACGGCCCTCCTGCGGACCCTGTGGCCACCTGACCGGCGGTGCGGTCACGAGAGACCGAGGCTTGTGCTGAGCGTGAAGGCCCCGGCCCACACTCCTCGAAGGCCGCCAGCGGACTGCCGCCGCACCAGCAACGACCAGCCTCGCTGCCGCTGCCCCTGCCCCGGCCAACAACCCACAGCAGCCCAGCCTGGGAACACGACTTGCCCGGTGAGAAGGGGGAGAGGCGGGAGACCCCTGGGACGCAGCCCGACACCAGGCGCTGCCCGGGGAGCTGCAGACTCACGGGCGGACACGGAGGGCCCAGGGAGGAGGGGCCACCCACTGCACACCACCGCGCCAGGCCCACGCTCCCCGGGGACCACCAGCAGCCCGCTACCGCTAGGAAGGCGGCGAAGACCCAACACCCGGCACTCACGCCACAAGACCGATAGAGCTGCCACCGATACGCCTGAGAAGGCCGAAGAGCGCCAGCCGGGAGTCACAGGCAAAGGTGCAGGCACGGAGAGACTGGGGCAGGGAAGCCACACACAACTCGCCGCCACTGTCACCGGTCAGGCCCGCAATCGATAGCCGGTGGCACGGCGGGCATCCCCCCCCCCCCCCGCAGTGAAGACGTACGCAAAGGCATTTGCGAACTCCCCCCCCCCCTCCGCACAGGCACACGTGCAGGGAGGAAGGGGGGCCAGGAGGGAACGACCTGCCTCACGCGAGACACCCGGACCACTGGAGCGCCCGCTACCTCTGGGGCCACGGAGGGGCGAAGACCTGACGGACCCCGCGAAAGCGCCAGCCGCGGCCGGGGAGGAATCAGGACCAGCGAACCCCCAACCCAGGCCGGGGGTGGTCCCGGGGGAGCCACCAGAACGGCGGAGACGATAAATCTGCTGGTCGTTCACCACCGCACATGTCAGGAGGAGTGCGGACCCGCACCGGGACTGGTGGGGCCCAGCAGAAGGGGAAGACGAACAAGCAGCTCGACAAAATGGCTGCCGAGCAACTGGCCACGAGACTAGACAGCGTGCTGGCGGCCGTCGAACGAATGGAGCAATCGCTCCAGCAGACCAGGACCTCCCTGGAGTCCAAGATAGACGGCGTGGCCGTGGACCTGACCCTCCTGAGAGACGATCACAGGAAGCTGTCCGACCGAACGAAAGCCCTGGAAGGCACAGTGAAAGAGATAGAGCCCAAACTCGCCCAAACGGACAAGCACGTGCAGGATCTCCTGAACAGGGTAGAGTTCCTGGAAGACAGGGCCGAGGATGCGGAAGGGAGGGCGAGACGCAACAACATCAGGCTCGTGGGTGTCCCGGAAAAATGGGAAGGGAACCACCCTGCACAACATGTGGAAGACTGGCTACGGACCCTGTTGCCAGAAGGCACGCTCTCGCCCCACTTTGTAGTAGAACGAGCGCACCGAGTGCCGACCAGGCCCTACACGACCGGCACCAACCCAAGGCCACTACTCTTCAGGATACTGAACTACAGGGACCGAGACGCAGTGCTGCGGGAAGCGAGGAAAATGGGCGAAATCCGCATAGACAATGCGGCGATCATGTTTTTTCCCGACTACACCATCCAGGTGCAACGCCAGAGACATGACTTCCTGGAAGTTAAGAGGAGGCTGCGCACCGCAGGCCTCAAATACTCACTGCTCTTCCCCGCAAAGCTGAGAGTGGTAGCGGGGGACAACACGTACTTTTTCGGGACCCCCGGGGAGGTCAGCGAGTGGCTGGACGGAGGCACGGACACGGCGCCCAAGACCCATCGGGGGGGCGAGACAAGGCCCAGGCGACGCGGACCACGACACCGCCGGAGGCACGGAACACAACAGTCCCAACGGGCAGAGGGAGGGTCACGACACTCTCCCCCGTTGGATCTAATGCTCCAGGAACAGCGAGACGCTATGCGGAAAGTTTCCCAGCTCAGCAACCCACCCTCCCAGGAATCACACCCAGAGGACGGGCAGCAGACAGCGCCCAGCGACGACGACGAAGCCATATACGGGATCCCGAACTCACAGATCTCTGTGGACCTGCCGGTGGTCACGCCGCAAACCTCAGACCTGATTCACTAGCCCCACAGGAGCAGTCTGGAACAGGACCGCCCAGGCGAGGGGGATGCGGCAATGACCGGCGAGACGCTGAAGCACAGCTAGCGCCGGGTGCAACTGGGAATGCACTCCTCCACCCCACTTGCCTGCCGAATGGACAGCGGACCACAGACACAGTGAGTACTGCCTCAGTGGCGTTGAAGGCTGATGAGATTGATGATGGTGGGGTTGCCCCTTGACCCGTGCTCATCCTTGGCCGGCTGCAGGTGTGGCCTAGGGGGGAGAGGCGCCCTCCCTGACTGGGGCCAAGAGCTCGCACAGAACTGCGGCCCTTCCCCCCAAAAGAGACCGGGGTCCACACAAACGGGGCTCCTTGGGACCAGAGACACGTCATGTGCCGGTCCACAGCCGGTGGCCAGCAAACGGCCTGCACCCTGAGGCTCGGGGATGGAGCCGGAACTCCATTAACTGACTTAACTTCCTCTTAGCCTCAACCGTGCTTATGCGCACTGCCCCTTAGACTGGAACTGTTGTCCCTCTCAATTGAGATTATGGACGGTGGCCCGTTTCGCCACGGTCCCTTTGGTATTTCAGTGGGTTTTGCCCACAGTTGGTTAATGTTGATTATTGTTTTTCCCCCACCTAATGTCTACCTGATCTATGCAAAGTGTACTACGGGGGGTGGAGATGGACATGCTGAGGAGGGCGAGGGGGGGGCCTCTAGTGGAACGGCTGTTTGTACGAGGGAGGGGGAGGAGTGCGCACCGCTAGTATGACTTCGATTAAGATATGCACCTGGAACATCAGGGGAATGCACACACCTGCGCGCAGATACCAGATATATTCCTACTTGAAAAGGCAGCATATACAAATCGCACTCCTGCAGGAGACACACCTATGTGGGGAGGAGGTGGCTGCACTGCGGCGCAGGTGGAGGGGTCAGTTGTACGCCACGGAATACTCCTCGTTTGCCCGTGAGGCACTACTGTGGGTTAGGCCAGGCACCCCCTTCACAATGTCTGAGGTGCTCATTGACCAGGGGGGGAGGTATGTACTGGTGAAGGGCCGGATGGACGGGCAGCCAGTAGTTCTGGCGTCCGTTTACTCTCCAAACACAGACCAGGGAAGCTTCCTGACACACCTATCGGAAAAATTGGCGCCCTGGCACGGAGTCCCCTGGGTACTGGGAGGTGATTACAACACAGTGCTAGATCCTACGCTGGACCGCTCGGCCCAGGCCAGATGCTACTTCTTTGGGGGTTGCGCAGGCGTTCGCACGATGGGCGACACAGTGGGACCTCAGGGATGCATGGCGCGCACACAACCCGGACACCAGGGTATATTCATATTACTCGGGGGCACACACGCTACATGTCCGCCTGGACAGATTCATGGTGACAACAGAAATGCTACCGCACATTACTGAGTCGCAATACCTCGGCCGGACACATTCAGACCACAACCCACACACGCTGACAATAGCATGGGAACGCCCACATCCACCCATACCCTCGTGGCGGCTACAACCCGCCCTACTGCTCGACGCACCCTTCAGAGACGCCCTACAGGCCCGAGTAGCGCAGTACTTCGCCGACAACTCGGGCACGGCGTCCTCCCCAAGTGTGGAGTGGGACGCCTTCAAAGTGGTGATATGGGGTCATTGCTTAGGCACACAAGGGAGCATACAGAAAAAGTTGGAGGCGGACCTAAGCAAGGTGGAGGCGGACCTGCTCCTTTGGGAGCGGGAGGCAGTGCTAGGAGCGAGCGACCGGCTACGGGAGGCCCGTGAGGAACACGCTGCGCTACTAGAGAGACTGAAACACGTCAACTTCGCGGCCGACTCAGCGCGGGTGCACCAACATGGCGACAAACCGGGGAGGTTGCTGGCTTGGCTGGTCAAACAGGAATCCCGCACGGAACCAGTATCCGCCATTCGGACAACTGGAGGGGAGATTGTATACACACAAAGCAAGATACACCAGGCGTTTGTGGGGCACTACCGGGCCCTATACAAGTCACAGCTGAGGGTCTCAACGGCCACCATAGAGGGTTTCCTTGCTGACATCCAACTGCCTTCTCTGACGAACGCGCAGCAGGAGGACTTAGGGGGCCCATTCACCCAAGAGGAATTGCGAGAAGCCATCTTCGCAATGTCCAACGGCAAGTCCCCCGGCCCCGACGGCCTGCCCGCCGAGTTTTTCAAGGCCTGCTCGGACATACTGGTCCCGGAGATGCTCAAGCTCTACACACACGCGATTGAGGACTCGGCGCTCCCGGACTCTCTAAATGAGGCGAACCTGGTTTCGCTGCTGAAGCCAGACAGGGACGGCACATGCATGGGGTCCTATAGGCCCCTGGCCATGCTGAACACGGACTACAAAGTGTTCACCTCCCTGCTGGCCCGCCGCCTGACCCTAGAGGTCCCGGCACTGGTGCATGCAGACCAAAACGGGTTCATGCCGGCGAGGAGCACTTCCCGTAACCTGCGACGTCTCTTTCGAGTCCAGGAAGCGGCCACACTACATTGGCCGAGGTCGGGGTGTCTAGTATTAGACCTGGAGAAGGCCTTCGACTCGGTGGAGTGGCCGTACTTGGGAGCGGTGCTCAACAAACTCGGCGTCGGGGATGCCTTCATGGATATGGTCGGACTGCTATACCAACGACCGAACGTCCGCGTAAGGACGGGTAAGCTGCTGTCGGAGACGGTGCGGGTGCGCAGGGGTACCAGACAAGGCTGCCCCCTGTCGCCCCTTCTCTTCTCCCTGGCGATCGAACCCCTGGCGGCCCTACTGAGGGACAAGGGAGTGGAATGGGGGATCCCGCTGGCGGACGGGGTGCACACGGTCTCGCTCTACGCGGACGACCTGTTACTCTATGTGCGAGACCTCACGACGGTGCCTGCAACACTGTCGGACATATTCCGGGCATTTGAAGGGGTATCGGGCCTCAGAGTCAATTGGACTAAGTCCGGAGTATACGCCTTCAGCTCGGACCTGGAGGAATGTGAAGTGCACCTTGGTGGCGCCCGGCTCACCTGGTACCCGACCACGTTCAAGTACCTCGGGCTCCACATCTATAGAGACCCGCAGAATATACTTGAAGGCAACCTGGTGCGCGCCGTGTCCTCGCTGAGGGCCCAGATGAACTTCTGGAGGACCCTGCCGTTGAATGTACCTAGCCGGATCGCTCTGTCTAAAATGATTGCGCTACCGAGACTACTCTACCACTTTGCGAACGTCCCGCTCTATGTCCCCACAAGGATCTTCCGCGAACTGGAGGTGATGCTCCGAGGCCTGATCTGGAACACAGGGCGCCCACGAGTAGCCCTGGCGAAGTTGTACTCCCCGACGGCAGAAGGGGGGCTGGCGGTCCCCAACATGGAGTTATACTACCTGGCAGCACAGCTGCAGTGGGTCACGTACTGGCTTAGCGACTCACACCTCGACGACACCGCCAATGCGGACCACCAGTGGACACACCCGCAGGTGTGTGCCCTGTTTCACCCACTGACCAAAGGGCCTCGCCCCCTGCCCTTGCACGTGGCCGTAGCCCGCAAGTGTTTCCTTCGCTGCCTGAAGTTGACGAAGGACGTCAAACCGTATGCCCCCGCCCTTCCCCTGCTGGGTACCCCCCGGAGGAATGGGATGGTGTCACCACGTAGCATGGAGCCCTGGGTGGCTGCCGGAGTGGAGACGATGGGAGACCTCTACGCGGAAGGGGGCCTGCTTCCTTTTGCGGAACTATCGGTGAGCACTGGCCTGCCAGCAGGGCAATTCCTGCTCCACGCGTCAGTGGTGAGGGCGTACACGGAGTCCTGGGGGGACATCCAGGAGGAGCCACAACTTCATTACTTGATCCAGTACCTACATGTTATGGGCAGGGGATCACACATTACACACTGGCTGGCACAGGCGCTCCTCATGCACACTCAGAGGTCCACACAACCGATCAGGGACAAGTGGGCGACCCATCGGGGGAGGGGGTGGACAGACAAAGAATGGAAACTGGTCCTAGCCAGCCCTGTGAACATCCCACGTAACTCCCGCTTCCGCACTATTTAACTGTACATACTGCATCAGGCATATCTGTCGCCAGACAGAATAAATAAGTATTTCGCGACAGACACCACAGCCTGTCCCAGGTGCGACCTGCTGGATGCCGACATCCTACACATGCTCTGGAGCTGCCCGACTCTGTCCACATACTGGGGGGAGGTGACATCGCTCCTGACGCACAGCACAGGCCCGGGGCTACCCAACACGTGGGAGGCATGCGTTCTTGGGCTATACAAGAGAACTAAACAAAATAAAACGCTAGCCCGGTTCTGGGACCTAGGCCTTATCACGGCCAAGCGCCTGCTCACCAAGCACTGGAAAAGTAGAGAACCCCCGCACACTGGTACACATCCTTTCTCAACTGGGCCAGAGCAGAGGGCACGGCGCTGCGAAGTGAAGAGATAGCGGGTTTGAGGCAGTTCCCGATCGCACAAGTATGGAATGATATCCTGGTGTCCCTGCGGGAGGAAGGCGAGGCCAGGGGGCTCACGCAGAGACAGCTGAGAAGGATAGGCGCCCCACGAGCGGCGACACCTTAGGCAGGAACATGCGCCGCGTTGCCCCCCCCCCCTCAATGTAGGCAGCACTGACTCCCCCCGACGCACAAGCCACGACCAACAATCAGCCGCGCACACACGAGGACCCTCCACCACACAACAGCCCGAACACGGATCTTAGCAACTTTGCCCTGACCCAGCCCCCACGAGTACACTTTTCCCCCCCTCCCCCCCTCATGTCCGACCCCCCCCACGTAACCCCAAGTTAAAGATTTCGCACTCCTGTGCTTACCAGTTGCGTGAACACACACCGTCACACAGCGGCGGTTAAGCGCCACTGACTGGACACTCGGCAGGGAACGCAGGAATGGGTGCCACCCACCGAACATGCAACAGGGGCGACACTTGTGTCTGCCACGCACGCCGTACACTGAACCGACGAACGGGGGGATGCCACCGCCCACCGACCCTGTCCCACACCAGCTTCACAGCTATTCACACACGCGGGCTATAGACCCCACATTTCACTGCTGCGCCGCTGGCGCATGTCCAACATGTTGATGGGACGTTGGTGCCGTGCGCACGGATGATATGTGGCACGGCACTGGCAACACAGACACACTGGGACATGCTGATATGATCATCCCTGTTTTATGTTGAAAAGTTACTGGTTGAATTATAGGAAAATGTAAAATGAGACGTCAATTATGGAACAGATTGTGTGCGAAATGTGAAGCGTATACATAATCCACCAGTGAAGAAGCACGCCAGACAAAGAATGAGATGATGCATAATGCCTTCCTCTGTAACCCTATGCCTATACAATTCACGGATTTCTTGCAGCCGGCCCACAGGGTTGTAGGCTCTGCTATATGTCCTGCACTTTTTCTTTTACAATAATAAACGTCTTCAAAAAAAAAAAAAAAAAAAAAAAATTAAGACAATACAAACATTTAAGGTGTTTCAGGCATGTGAGGAAAAACGGAGCAAAAAGGGCAATCTTTACAATGTATTTGCTTCACATATGTGGGGAACAAAACGTTTTAGGCATATAATAGTGAACTAGTGTTAAGCCCACATATCATGTCGACGGCGTTTCGATCCAGTCAAGGATAGTGGATCATTATCAGGACAACCATTGCCTGCCTGAATTAAAGCCTGTAAAAACATGGAGAAGGGGGACATATGACAGAACATTAAACATCTGTGTAACTCTTAGGATTATTATGAATTCGGACTCATGCCATGCTTTAAGGTGTTACTTGGTCATTCTTGTGAGAGAAGTGTCAAGCAACCTGTGCTGATCATCCACAGCGCATTTGTGATCAATTCATGCGATGAGGGACATAGGTGTAAGGTCGTGGTTGGCATTTTTTATGTGTCTAATGCATGCCTTGGTGATGTGTTCCACATTGGCGAGGGGTGGTGAAGGGCAGTGGGGAGACCAAGAAGGAAGCAAGGGGATAATTACATGAGCGCGAAGAGCGGTGTGTCTACCGCGCTGTTCACAAGTGGTCTGGAGGGGCTGAGTCAGATCTGATTGCTGCAGTGAACCGTTGTGGTTGTGCCTGTATAGAGAACAACAGTTATCAGGGGGTGGTTAGGTTCTACTGGGGGAGGGGAGGGAGTTGACCCCAAAAAGAGTGAGGCTTACCATGCACCTTAAGGTTAAGGTGTCCGGGTAGAAGCCTGGTCAGTTGGAGCGTCTAGGGTTGGTTATAAGCTAGGCATCCAGGATTGTATGTTCTGAAAGGCATAAAGTAATGCATGGGTGAACCCGCAAGCCACCGGAACACTAAAGGGCAGAAGGGTCGGTTGCAATTATAGAGGAACCAGAGGAACCAATTGCCAGCTAATGTAGGCTGGGACCGTTCCCAGAGTGTGCTGTTCGAAATAGTCATGTCAGGGCTTACCTGGAGAACAATTGACGATATACGGAATGGCAGCTAGGTGATAGGTCCGGCTGGACCTTTTTGGTTATTATAGTGCATATTGTGGCCTATAATTATTATAGTTGTCAATTTCCTTGCCAAGGACCTTTGTTTCTCTTGCAATGGAGCAAGAATGCATCATGCATTGTTAAGTATCAGTGGTGCTGGTATCTGTACAGTCATTAAAAACAAAGATGCACCATGGCCTCTGAACAGGTGTGAGGTAATTGAGGGTTATGTTTATGTTCAAATCAAAGCGAAGAGCCTACGATGTTAGGAGAAGACTGTCATGAAGGAGATCAGACTCCTTGAATTGACATGTCAAGTGCTCGTTCTAGTTCTGGAGAAACAAAATTGAGATTCTTCAAAACAGTTCACACAATTAGAAATCATAATAGATTATCCATATAGGAAACAACCTCTGGCCCCTGCGAAGGTTCAGATGGAATATATTACAAGAACCAACATCTGAGGTTACCAGTTCCGAGACACACGTCGATTTATTCCTTCTTCTCCCTCCTCATCCATCTTATGTTTGAACTGGTTCTAATCAGAAGGTAAAGAATCTCCAGGAGCAAGGTCTAGTATTGATTTTAATTTGGAAACCTCGTGCTCGATTGTCTTGATGTTCCCATTAATTTTACCCGGAACAAGATGTGCTCTTTTGGGGATTTTAGATGAGGGGGAATTAGTCTCAGGTAATGTAGTGGTGAGGGGAACCCTGAGGAAGACAACCATAATCTCTAAAATGAGATATCTGTCGAAGAGTTACCACCTCTTAGAGGGATTTGGCTCTGCCCCGTTCTGTATTCCAAGGCAGGTGAACCTCTCGGTGGTACCATCCAAATGGCATCTGGCTTAAAGGGTCATTCAGTTACTTTACGGGAATCCTACATGCTGCAGCCCATCTCATCCAGGGTCTGAAGAAATATGATCGCATCCCCCCCCATCCTGATGGAACTCGATTGGCTCCCCTTGCCGGCCCGCACCATCTTCAAAACCAGCTGCATCATTTGCAACGCCATCACAAGCAGCACCCCTGGTTACTTCGCAAACAAGCTCACCATCCCTGCTGGTTCTCAGTACAACCACTGCCAAGACAAACTGCAGACTAAGTGTAATTTTTTTTTTTTTTTAAATACAGCAGGCCTTTTCCATCGATGCAGCTTCCTCGTATCTATCAGGACTGCCCCAAGGCTGCTCCAATTTAGAAAAGAGTTGAAGATTCACCTCTTTTAAAAACAACCCATTAGTGCATTAACCATCCAAACCCTGCCCAATCTTCTCTTAAGCGTGGACTTTATTCTTTTTTTGACCATGTACAGTGCTCCGCTGCCTTTTGACTAGGTTCACGTTACAGAAATAGCATGCACATACGTGCGTCCAGTACCACTAGACTCCAGGTGTTGCTAGCTTGTGCTTTCCTCAATGTAACTGCAAGTGAGTGTGTTCACTGGTTTCTCATCCAGAGTAAGCGGTAGAGGTATCAGGAGTGAGGGAGGCGACCGCTCTTACTGGTACCCACAGTTGCTGCAGAGTTTGTATCCGCATATGGTCCCAAAGACTTATCTTGCTGTGAAAGTTGAATCCCGCTATGAAGATGAGGACTTCTGCTCGCCCCGGTCCCTGCCAGGACAGTGACAGGCGGTGGTGGTTCCTTAGCAGCCTTGGATGAGTTCCAGGAAAGAACACACATGACCTACCAGATCTGGTGTCTAAGCTATTTAATTTTTTTTTAGCTATTGAAGGAAAAAATGCGCCCAACCCTACCACAAAAAGAGATGCAAAAAGAATCACTGTGGTACCCAAATTAAGAAGGATAAACTAATCTGTCTCCTGCTTGGGTGCAGCTCTAAGGAGTGGATGGAAGCTCATGTATATGGGGACATACATTATTAAAATCACAGCACTGTGTTTTGATAAACGTTTCCTGGTCCTACCGACCAGCGCAAGCAAAGACCAACGTTGTGGAAAGAGGGAGAGCAGGGCGAGTAAGCAGGATTCCCAAGCAAAAAATTGACACTCGAAGTGCAACTATGTCATAACACAGAGGGATTTTAAGCAGCGTAAAAGATTGTGGCAGGAAACAAGAAGCGTCACAGGGAGCACTAGGACTCGTTTCTCAGTGTACTTGAGCCGAACACCAACAATAATTCTGCAAGCATGCAATTTGCAATTTTAGGCACTGAATACTTTAGGGTGTAAATTATTCAATAGTGTCAGTGTTACTTGAGAAGGACAATTAACCTGATAATTTTCCAGCTACGCTTCTGCCAAGCCATTCACCCCCTTAGCAAGCGAGCTACCATATCCATTCACAAACGTGCCTGTTCAGCCTTAACAACATACATTACCAGCCGCATATCTAACCAGTCAGCTATCCATGTATCCATCTAATTAACCAGACACCACCATCTATCGACTAAGGCAACAAAAAACGGGGAGGATGGAAATGCTATCGCCAATGCTTCTTAACCTCTGGAGATTTGTTGGAGTCCCTCTGCCGCATCAGAAGCAAGAGCTGACCTTTTCCAAAACAGATTTCAATCTACCCCAAAGGCCCAGTGAAGCCTGAGTTGCCAAATCATCTCCCCTAGACTTAGAAACATCTCTGAAGAACATACAACCACAAATGTGTTTTAGCCACTTGTGCCTCATCAGTGAGCTTCAGCTTGAGTAAAAAGCATAGCGGCAAGACGTCTGAACGGACGTATGACGTTAGAACGCATACTTTTACAACGCATACCTTTACAATGCATTTTTTACAACGCAACATCCATGACAATTTATTTCATTACAACGCATGCGATTACAATGAATTTTTAAAAACTACCTTTACAACGCATTCCATTACAACGCATACTACCTTTACAACGCATACCATTACAACGCATAACATTACATTGCATGTATGGTAAGTACTGGATAGTGTGGGGGTAAAAATTACTATTCCCACTCCAGAGAGTGCAACAGTAGGGTAAGTGTTGGATAGTGTAGGGGTAAAAATTACTATTCTAACTCCAGGGGGTGCAACAGTAGGGTAAGTGTTGGATAGTGTAAGGGTACTATGTGTTGTAATGGTATGCGTTGTAATGGTAAGCGTTGTAATGACTGCGTAGTAGTGGTATGCATTGTAGTGTCATGCGTTGTAGTGTCATGCGTTGTAATGGTTGCATTGTAATGGCATGCGTTGTAATGGATGTTATGTTGTAAAAGTTTTGTTGTAAAGGTTGTTTCCCCGTCTGAACATACCTTCTCGCTTACGCAACCAACTAAGACAACAAAAAGGCAATGCATGGACATTCTTGGACCAGCTGTTCTGAACCATTGAGAATTCCTCTGGGCAGGACCAGTCTGTTGTTTTAGCTAGACGGCCCCATTACAGAAGGGACCAACCACAAGCCAAACTGTCTTTGCCACGAGCCGAGGAGCAATCCAGCTTGAATTGCTGTGCCACAGCTTGTCTATGTGGAACAAAAACAACCTCAAAGGCATTTTAGCAATATTGGGCATATATATTATATATATCATATATCATATCTAAATAGTGAACTGCCCGTGCCGCAAACCAGCTAACGAAAGATCTATCATTGCATCTACCTAGCTACCATCCACTGAACCAGCAACCACAAGCATCCACCAAGCTAACCACCCATCAATGCAATCACCTGGCAGACCCATGCCCGAACTTACAATGGTCTATTTATGTAACTATTGCCAACATGACCATTCTCTATGCACCCATGGACGGGGTATTTACCCCGGTTGCTTGCCAGTTTGCTCTCCAGATATCAATTTGTCTAGCTCCCAAACACAACATGTTTTATGTTGCAACCCAAGAATTTTCCAAGGAAACGGTTTATTTAACCAACCCTTTACACAAGAAACCACTATGCTAACCACAGAGCTCTATTCATTTCCAACGAGGGTATCAGCAACAGCTTTGTGCTAACAGGACCTAGGTGCTAACAAATCAACCCGACCTAGACTTACTAGGTTACACAGCTATTAACCAGTATGTTAATCTGTCATGTATTCATAGATACTTCTCGCCAATCAACCAATATTCTATGAAACAAACAATGAAATCAGCCAGCTGTCCATGCAACAACCAGGCAACCAGCAGTCTATCCACACACTAACCTTACTAATCGATCATGAGCCATGTAAATGAATAGCTAAGCAGCTGTCATTAACTAACAAACCAGTAAGTCACAACCTCACCTATCTAACCAAACATCTATTCACACACACACACACACCAGGCTAACATGTCACAGTTCTATATACTGCTCAAACACACTTGATCTTTACATCTACATTGCAAAAAGATAAGATCCCATTCCTTGACTTGAGTATCCAACATAATGAGGGTAAACTTTATACATCTCTTCATAGAAAACCAACCGAGAAAAATACATTGCTGTCATATAGGAGCCAACACCCTAGAGCACTGAGAGACGGTCTGCCCTTTGGGCAATTTTTAAGGATCCGTCGGAATTGTGCTCGGCGAGATGACTATCTAAAAGAAGCAGAAATACTAAGGAACAAATTACTAAAGAGAGGCTACCCGAATAAAATAGTGAGAAAATCACTTAAACGTGCCTGGTACTGCCCCCGGGAGGAACTATTGGTTACTAGACCAAAGAGAGAAATGGAGAAAATTGTATGTGTCACCACTTTTGGTATTCACACTAATAAGATCCGTCAGAAAATTATAAAAAATTGGAATATCATAAAAAGTATTGACCCTCAAATTGATGTACCTTTATTTGCCTACAAAAGAGGGAAAAATTTGAAAGATCACTTGGTTAGGTCATCTACGGAGAAAAGTACTAGGAGAGGTGGCACATTAGAAGCATCATGGAATCTCCCACCCATCCTGGGCCATCACCCTTGTGGCAATTGTGTAATTTGCCCTCTGACAGAGAAGACTAACTCCTTTAAACATGGTAGTCATGAACACATACTGAAGTTTTTCTCAAACTGTAACACACGTAATGTCGTGTACTGCATCTGGTGCCCTTGCGGTTTACCATACATTGGGCAGACACAACAACCAGTGAAAGCGAGAATAGGCCAACATCGGAGCCGCATAAGAAAAGCAGTTTTAACAGCACCACTGGTAGGGCATTTCTTAGAGAAAAATCATTCTGCGGACCAGATGAAATGGCAGGTGGTAGACACTGTGACAGTACCTGAAAGAGGTGGTGATATTTCACAGATATTGCTACGACGTGAGTGCCATTGGATTGATAGAATCAATTCAATTAAGGATGGGTTAAATTCTGCAGATGAATGGAGGGGCTTTGTCTCGACCCTGATGACCTGATGAGATCTGGTAAACCTGAGCATTTCTGAGCAAGAACTTCTGAATTGAGGGGTATTGTGGTATGTCACTGATAATGTGTATTAATGTATAGCAATGATTTAGGCACACAACAATTCCGAGACGAAATATGGGGCGCTTATGATTGTTTCTGCTTTGGATAAATGTATATTCCCTTGATGATTGCAAACTGCTATTGGAGCTATATTGTTTGTAACATATTGATTGCTATTGTAAAAATCGTCATACACTACAATATGTTTAAATTTGATCAATATTATAGTATGACTATGTAAATAGGATCGAGGCAGGACGTCCTTCCACATTTATAAACAGCCCCTGTCTGATTTTGCACACATTACGTTGTAAACATGAGACATATTTCTTCCTTAACTGCATGTGCAATCAGGGATAATATATTGTGCGTTATTGTATATATTACAACTACGATTATGTAAATAGGACCGAAGCAGAAAATCTTTCATTGTGTATAAACAGCCCTTCTCTGCTTGCGCGCGCACCGCACGCATCACGTTAAAAGCGTGATGACGTCAATACCCGGAACAGATTCTGTCATTCTACAGACGACCGGGAAAACGCTACCGAGCGGTTTATCCTTCGAAACAGGTATGAACCTATTTCAAGACCCTGACCGACATCCGCAGCGCTATTAGAGCCTCTGTTTAGCATTTAAGACGCGCTTTAAGTAATTTGTGCACTTGTATCGTCAGGTATCTCCCTGTTACATCGGCACTGACCATAAGCCCTCATATAGGACTACCACACGACTCCATGACAGTGGTAAGTTCTTGAACATGACGTTTTTGCACTTTTTTGCGTATGTCTCAGCAAATGTGACATCATTAATACCTCTTTCTCCTTGCTTCTTGACAGTGCCCGGCTGGGTTCACTGTAAGTTGTTTCTAGTATTACTTTATCACGCATGGGTTGTAATAAAAGACACCACGAGGTACATCCCATTGGAATTTAATTCATATACTTTTATTAATTAATACGACTATACACACACTTATACACTTTTTCACTTCTCTTTATAGATGTCCCTCACTGTCTAGTCCTGACGAGACCTTCATCTAATAGGTCGAAACGCCGTCGACGCCATAGGGAATGAACCCTTAAAACACAGTGCTCTATGATTGTAGATAGTCACTGATGACAAATTGATTTATTGTTGCGTTTGGTCATTTCCCTCTTGTAAATATTCATAGTCGAAAAATTGTACAGCTCACCTATTGTCTATGTGGTTGTTGTTTTCGCTCACAATATCACTGGGGACACATTGCACTTCTTTGTTTGTATATATGTCGTTGTTATAACTGCCTTATGTAAATTACAAAAGCATTTTTCAGAATCTGGTATGAGTGTGCCTTTTTCTTTGCCAAGCCCCTTTTTCTATGATAATTAAAAAACGCCATTGAGCTGTTGTACTAAATATAAATTGTACAAGTTGTTATGCCACAGGAACCATTGTTCGTTGGATATACAGTTCTATATCCAAGCACAGTCCTAGCCAGCTAGCCATGCAGTCAAACAACAACCAGAAAACCACATAACTCCCTAATTAACAACTGCTGGCCAGTTGGAACCTCTATTGGTCCAAAATTAGGTTTTGTTGCAACACTGAGCTTTCCTCCATCAGTCCACGCAACAACGTACAACAAACGCAGAGTTATCTTCAAGTCTACAGTACTGAAAAGGATTGGAGCTAGATGTAACAATGGAAACCCCCTAGAAAGGTTTGGATAATAGGAAGGAATTGGAAGAAGAAAAGTTTAGTGTTTCAAGCGAAAAAGAGAACAGTGAGCTATCTGTACAATCTTTCCGTCTGGGTAGATCCGAGTCCAACCACCTGCGTCATTTTTGTACCTTTAAATCCACATCTTTTATCATACGAACCATGAAGACTAAGCAACTGTAAAACAACATATGCAGATGCAATGTACATAAGCTGCACATTAATGCAAACATTGAAATTCAGGAGCACTCACCATTTGCAAACACCCTGTGCCACACTGCCGCCGG
Organism: Lissotriton vulgaris; assembly: GCF_964263255.1. Lineage (NCBI taxonomy): Eukaryota > Metazoa > Chordata > Amphibia > Caudata > Salamandridae > Lissotriton > Lissotriton vulgaris. The sequence goes on along the minus strand of NW_028251995.1, from coordinate 71,790 downwards.
CGCACCAGGTCATGTGGAGGAAGAAAACAAGAGAAAGATAACTTTAGCTGTGAAAAACACCTGGGCAAGATCAGCAATGCAATAACTGGAGCCGAAACCAGACAATTTTCTGTACAAAAGAGCGACTTGTATCCCCGCCCCCAAGCGAATCGAACAAGTGTCTTTCTCGCATACCCACTTGTGTATAAGTGAATCTGATGAGTTACGCACTTTAAAGTATCAATAAGGTGAATAAAATCCCTTTGTAGGAGACTTTTAAATAATGATGGTGATTTAAAAAGATCTACTAGGTCAGACACAATTTTTTGATATTCTAAAGTTGGGGTGGTTCATTTGGGCAGGTGTTCACCCATCCTCTTAGTTCTGCTAATTTGGTCAAACAGTATCAATTAAAAACAGGGCAGAGACAATCCATCAGTTCACATATTTGCCAAATCGAATTTGGCGTTCAATGAGATCCATTGGGTAGACGTATTCAATACCACTAAGTGGCAGTAGATGCACAGATCCCTAATCCCGTGGGCTTATAATGAGAATAATTGGCTTGCGTAAGTGTAAATTCAGAAAATCAACGTAGGGAGGGTCAAATGGGGCTATATTTAACGACCAGAACCACTCGTGCCCTAAGAGAAACTATCAACAAACAAAAAAGTGGCCTGGTCAGAAACCTGTATGTGTGCCGCAACTGAACTAGTGCCCCAAAACCATTAGTAGCACTAGAAGTGATAGCCCGGGCCTGTTAGGAAAATTCCCATCAGCCCACCCATGTGGTGGAATGTCGTCATGTGGGAGATGTCACCAATCCAATTCTCAAGCAGTGCACCTAGTCATGGCGCAGAGATGGAGGGATTAACATGGTGTAAATACAGACCACTGGGCTTCACTGGTGATGCTAATGGGGTGCAGTGCAAAAAATGAAAGTGATAAACGTGAAGGTAAGATTGACTCCAAGGGCCAAAATCAATTTTAATCAGTATGGCGCTCGGGTCAAGATTAAAATTCTGCCAAAATAGTTTGAAATAATAACTATATGTGGGCAGAGTAAGTGAAGGTCGACATGTTTCAGCTGTACTGACTATTGGTCTTAGCTTTCTTCAGGACCATTAAGGAAACTGCGACTGCAAATCAAAAATTAAAAGATCAATGATGCACGCTAATGTACATTGGATAAGTCCTACCAGTTCCTCTGAGCCCAGATGAATACTGTAGGAAGTCCAGAACTTTATGTATCTCCCAGCATTATGTGGGAGTACGCCTCACCTCACCCGGAACCCACTCGGGAAAAAGGGAGGCCCCGCTCTGTCCGTCGGTACCTCGATGCCGGCGTCCGAGAAGTACCGACGGACAGAGCGGGGCCTCCCTTTTTCCCGAGTGGGTTCCGGGTGAGGTGAGGCGTACTCCCACATAATGCTGGGAGATACATAAAGTTCTGGACTTCCTACAGTATTCATCTGGGCTCAGAGGAACTGGTAGGACTTATCCAATGTACATTAGCGTGCATCATTGATCTTTTAATTTTTGATTTGCAGTCGCAGTTTCCTTAATGGTCCTGAAGAAAGCTAAGACCAATAGTCAGTACAGCTGAAACATGTCGACCTTCACTTACTCTGCCCACATATAGATATTATTTCAAACTATTTTGGCAGAATTTTAATCTTGACCCGAGCGCCATACTGATTAAAATTGATTTTGGCCCTTGGAGTCAATCTTACCTTCACGTTTATCACTTTCATTTTTTGCACTGCACCCCATTAGCATCACCAGTGAAGCCCAGTGGTCTGTATTTACACCATGTTAATCCCTCCATCTCTGCGCCATGACTAGGTGCACTGCTTGAGAATTGGATTGGTGACATCTCCCACATGACGACATTCCACCACATGGGTGGGCTGATGGGAATTTTCCTAACAGGCCCGGGCTATCACTTCTAGTGCTACTAATGGTTTTGGGGCACTAGTTCAGTTGCGGCACACATACAGGTTTCTGACCAGGCCACTTTTTTGTTTGTTGATAAGTGTAAATTCAACCAGGCCGGATATATATATGTGTGTGTGTTTTTTTTTCCAGTGAATATAAAGATTAAAGTGACGTTATAGTTAGGTGAAACTTTCAGTGTCAAACACTAAATTTCACCAGTGCTCCCGCCCTGAAGGAGCAGCTAAGAACACTGCTTCTGCGAGGCAGGAGCATTCATTTCTTCTGTTCTGAAACAGATCAAAAGTCTGCTCCCAGTGGGAGGGAGCATTTTTGAAGTCCCACCCGCTGGGAGCAGAATTTGTGCTTGGCAGGAGTTTTAAGCTCTTGCCAAGCGAGAACAAACACAGATTTCCCTGCCTCCACCGCTGCGGACAGGGAAAACGCTAAGTCCCAGGGGAGGGTTCCCCGGGAAATTAATGGCTTGGAACGGGGGACAGCGTGGCCCCCTCCCTTTCAATTTAGTTTTGCGGCCCAGAGGGAGGGCTCCCCAGGGCTTTTAGAGGATCTCAGGGCAATACGCGGCCCTGAGAGAGGGCTGCGTGCCCCCCTCTTCTTAAAAAATGTGCAAGACCCTGGGGCATGAGAACCTCCACTTGGCAGAAAGCAGCCCATGGAGGAGGGCAACATGCCCCCCTCTCCTTCAAAAATGCACCGGGGGTTGCGGGCCCCTGGCGAAAAAATTGACCTGGGGAAGGGGGCCACATGTGGCCACCGCCCCAAAATAAATGCCTCACCCCTTTCCAGGCCTTGGCCTACCGGGGGAGGAATGGGGAGACTAGACAGAGTTTAGAGTCCTAAGATGGCTGCTAGCACTTCCTGGTAGAGGCAGCCAATCAGATCTCAGCTTGAGATCTGTCAGGGTACGCGGAGGCTCCACATCCCGAGATATACAACGTTTTTGGGCACTAATTGCACAAAAACTACTGAAGAGATTTACATCAAATTACATAAAGCACTCTTTGAGGGGGCTTGATCTAGCTTTCCGCAAAATTTGGTGTAAATTCTTTCACCGATTTAGGCTGTAATGGTGTCTAAAATTTCAATGGAAAAATGAATTTTGGGAACCCCTCCCCTTTTCTTGGACCCCGCTAGACTTATTACCCCAAAACTTTCCATGCGCAAGCTAGTTAAACGTAGCACTTTTTTTGAAAGTTTTGTGGAGTTACTAGCAACACAAAAAATGCATTTCCTATGGAAGCACAATCCTATGGATAACCACTCAATATATACTAATACTTATAGGGGTTTTCAGTCAGCCCTCCTCATCCAATGGAAGGCTGTAGCATCCGTCACATTATGCTTTTGCCCATCAGAGCATTCAGCAGAGGGCCCACTTCAGCCACTGGCTACCTAACTTTGCGTGAGGGCGCTTCGCTCCTTCACAATGTACACATCCGCACAGCAAGAAGTCCTCTTCAGTGCCAGGGTCTACTGGTGCAATATGTGCCTTCATACAAAAAAAAAAAAACACTCACAAAAATAATAAACTTTGGCAACGATAAGGTCAGAGCTACTGGCTTTGTCAGTGTTTGTTGTTTATGATGTGGCTAATGGAGGGTATTCTAAGCACTCCTTTCAGTTTTATATCTTTTGAAACGGACCCTGCGTTCTTGGGGGCAGTCAAGCCTCTTCCACTATAACGTGCTGCATAATAAATCTCTACTTTTATTCCTCCACTCACACCACCTCTTTATTCTTCCTTCCATTCTCTGTCACGCTCCCCCTCACTTCCTGGAGCCAGGCTCTAGTCTTTGTTCTTCTTCCGTTTCCCTCCATCCCCTCATTCTCACCTCTCCTTTGACCTCGCTCTAGTCTGCTCTCTCATTCTTTCTTCTCGCTTCCCTTTTCTCTCTCTCCCTCCCTCCCTTTACTCTTTCCTCTCCTTCCCCCGTCCCCCGCCCCCGTCCCCCCATCCCCCCCCCCCCCCACCACCACCCACACTCTCAGTTCACGTCCATTCCCTTCTCTTCCATGTTAATGCCTTGTATAAATATTTAATGCACTCTAACGGGAGGCCGGCCGGGCGGGCCTCGGGCTGCCTGGAGCCGGGTGATGGAGGCCGGTTTTAAACGCTCGCAGTAAAACACCACTTGTCAGCAGGGAGCTCCCCTTTCCGAGGTCAAGGGAAGTGGAACCGCCGCCTCGGGGGCAAACTCAGGCACTCAGTGGTGAAGCTGCGGTTCAGGTGGCGCGTGCGTGTGCGCGTGCCGAGTCAACATTCCTATAAAGACGTATTTAAATTGCGACCTTAAATGATGCAGATTTTCTAGCAGTGATGTCAGGATACCGGCCTTGTTGGGGAGGTTGAAGGTTCAAGACCAGCCAAAGGAAAACGTATCAGCAGCCGCGGTGGATAACCCGAGGTTGCGGTGTAGGCCGCAGACCGCGGTTCGAACCCCATCACGAGCACTTGGGCGAATAACTCTCAAGAATATGTGCAAAAATAGCGCTACCACAATGCTGTAAATTATATTTTATATGTAAACAAAACAAACATACGGATTTGACACCCAACTGAATGTTTGAGAAGCAGCCATCTAGGTGTTCGTGGCGTGTCTCACTATTACAAACCTACAAAACGACAGGCACTGCTACCAAATATGGAAGTACGCTGGATTTTTCGATTTGAAGTAATGCACGATGCTTTTGCTAATCCTAAACGCCTGAATTTAACCAGAGTCGTTTCCCACCAATTTTCTCACGGAAAGGGTCATTGTATTTTTTCTTTTTATGGTTTCCATTTTTACAACGAAGCTGAACCCTACTGCCAATGCCAACATTATGTATAGAGTGGGTTTTGGGTCTGCCCCTTTCAGCAATTGGCTGTCTTCGACAAGCTTCTTTAAGCCACTGGCTTGAGACAATCACCAATTGGCTCATCCCAGTTTAGTATCCATCTCTCACCTAATGCATTTGGATGCTTGAGTGTATCCTTCCGCCTCCACTCGAGTCCATGCATTGAACTGCAACTTCCAACTAGATCTTTTGCTGTTCATTCCTGCCGGCTTCCTCTTACGTGTCCAGCAATGATCTGCTAACGCTTCAGGGCTAACAGCATTCAAGCTCAGGCTCCAACAGAAGAGGAGTACCCACTTTCTCTGCCTGCTGGCCTGGGGTGGGCAGAGAATCGTCCCTGGCCATGACGACAACGCCATAAACGCATGCTGCAGTTGTCACCCCACTGACCACAATGGCTCCCAGGTCCATCACTTGAGGGTACTATTCTCGATAACAAAGTACTGAAGAGACGACTGAGGCGGAAGGGTATTCTACACCTTCGGCTGCAAAGAGCAGCTGATCTTCTACACTAATGTGCATTGCTGTAGCCCCTAGGTGCAGCAGGTGTAGTGGCACTGGGGTCCAGAGGCTTGAGAGGAGTGCGGAACCCAGGATATTGCTTTATTTCGCATTTCAAACAGCAGCCAGTTAAGCCCTTTGCTTCCTTTCAGTAGGGTCCTTGACACACATTGGTACGGCACTGCGAATGCACATCTGGCTACTTCATCCTGTATCCCGGTCTCCCTGCCTTGGAGGAGGTAGTACCACACCCCTACTTCAGTCCCAAAAGGGGAGGCCCCCTCTACTGCAGGCCTAGAGGAACTGGCTTCAAACAGGGTGGCCACCTCCAATGCAGCCCAAGGGGAGGAGACCCTAAATTGAGAGGCCACCTCCTGCACACTGCAGAAGCTTCAGCCGGTTAAAGGATCCTTGCAGCATGTAGCATCTCATGAAGGGAGCAAAATGAAAGGACCCTGTGGGATGGGAGCAGGGACGACGGGAGAGAGCAGTCGCCAACAAGAACTTTCTTCTGTGAGGAAGGCAGGGCTCACACTAAACCCCACAAGTGCCAGCCAGCACTCTTTTGCTGTGGAAGGAGCAAGCAAAGCGTACAGTATATGCTTTCTGGCAGGCGATGAATACTGAACCCAAACATTAGTTGTGATGCTAGTGGCAGGCCAAAATTAAAAAGAGTGAACCACTCCATCAGACGTGCATACAAAGCACATGTGCCATAACTAGTAATTGGGTGCACTTTGTTGAATATATTTGCTTTGAAGTTTTAAGTAAAGCAAATGACACCGGATAGATATTGTAGCACTTTATACAAATACATTTCACTACATATGCATTTTTGTTTTATTTAGTTACATTTTGCTACATTTTTCAAGTGACAAGATTCTAGCCTCATGGGCATCTTGGTTGTCTAATGTTGGTTGGCATTGTTTGGATCTATGCCACATTTTTAGCATAAGCAGTAATTATGTTGATGATTCCTGTTTAAATGTATTCTATGTGGATGTTACAAAAATCTACCTAGGATCCTACCTTGAAGATAAACGTTGAAACCACTGCTCAACTAAGATGGTCAAGACATCAGTGCACAATATCATGTGGTACCCGCTGATGGAGTCGCGTGCACAAGAGAACCTGTGCTGCTCAAAACTAGAACATTGTCACTTCTGAAGGCCCCCCTTTAGGTGCCCCATTTCCCTAGCCCAGCAGGCAGGCAGGTAAGGCATAAGATGGCAGTGTGCGGGTCCCAGATCCATCCCGTTGTGCAGGATGAAGATGGTGTCGCTGGTCAGGTAATTAGCCCCTTCGACGCTGATGACGAGCTCTACTCGTTATAAAGTACACCTCTCGTACGCTCATGATGAGCTGAGCTCGTCATGAGCCGCGGGATTTTCGAATCTTCAGCGCACAGCGGGAAAATGCGCCGCACCGATGGTGTTAAGCTAGAGAAAATTTGTATAAGCCGTCTGTGTAGGGATTTTTCCTGCAGTCTCTTCATCTAAACTAGTGTAAAACATCAAAGATGGCATCCAGAGTGTCTTGTGAATGAAGGCGACATCCTCCTAGCTAAATTTGTGCGTGGTCTAGTTATTGGTAGAGGCAGTAAAGAAAGACTGCCTGTGTGGACCATTCTTGTGAGGTATTCATAGCTGTTTGCATTGGGTGACGCTCTCCATCCCCAAAATATTTCAGGGCTCCCCAAAATATTTCAGGGCTCCCCAAAATATTTCAGGCTGAGAAAAGTAAATAAGGCTCCTGGATCATTCAAATACTCTACAACTAGAGTTAAAATATTAAATTTGACCTCCCAGTGTCTGCCATGCACACTGCTGCCCTGAGGGTGCAACTCAAGGTTGTAATATATGGTCTCACCAAGCCAAGTCCTTGGCTTCCTGCCGCATGTTCAATGGGCATCCAAACGGGAGAAGTCTGGGGGAGGAATATTTAAGACAAACTCCATGCGATGACCGCATAATTTAAAAGTAAATTGAAAGAAGAGTTACAAAACATATACCGGATCCCCTACAGATGGCTTATATGGTTTTTGAACAGCACATTTAACTGACACAAATTCTTCCTTCTACGTTTCCAAAACTTGTAGGTTCCGATTTTCAGGATAACCACAACTATGCTAATTATTCCTATTTAAATGTATGACGTGTGGATATTAGATCTTGAAGATCGAGACCCTAAATGTCGATAAAAGATGGTCCAGCCAATGGCCAACAATATTATCTATTACTCGCTCAGAGAGTTGCGTGCACGAGTTAAGCTGTGTCGCTCTAAACAGGAACATCTTTGCTTTTGAAGACCGCTCTTAGATTACCCTAGCCCAGCAGACACGCAAAGCATGCAACGGTACCTGATCCAATCTTTATCAGCCCGTTGTGCTGGATGAAGATGGTGTCGCTGGTCAGGTTACCATGGATGATGGGAGGGTCGCAGGAGTGGAGGAAGCTTTGCAAAGACAGGAGAGAAACGCAACATGTTATTGGACGTCCGCTGGGCGTGGGTGACGGACGCAAGGTGTCCTTTGTCAGGAAAGAAACAGAGTTATTATTGGGAGGGTGAGAGGAAGGCTGAGAGTATAGAGAGGGGGTGAAAGAAAGACCCACCATCACCTGGAGGAAAACAGAATGGGTTAGTCTGCAGGGAATTTGAAATAGGTATTGAAAGAGGAAATTCACTTCAAACAAATCAATATACATATCTGTTCTTCCAAGAGTAAAGTGATTACTTAATAGCCCATTCTGTAAACCTGTTCCCATGGCATCTACATACAACCATTGTTCAGCCAGTCTACCTTTATAGTACCAAATTTACCATAAGAAGTTTATGTTCTATTCAAGCATACCCACTTCTGTACAGTTACAATTATCACCAGAACTTCAGGTCACCAGGCAGAGACTCTAGGTCAGGGGCATCCAATGTAGATTCGCTTATTTACGTGATTTGTAGAGCGTATGATACTTAAAAAAAGATTTCCCATGCTTTAGGAGGACTCTAACAAATAACAAGAAAGCTTTTTTATAAACCTTTAAAGATATAGATCACCTATTTTAATTATGAGCATTATTAGGCAAAAATGTAAGAGAAAGAAAAAATTTTCTACTAAAATTTTGTAATTTTAGACCATGGATAGCTGCTGACAGCGGCTATCCATGGCAGCGGATATCCGCTGACCATGGAAATGAGTTCTCGTTAGAGTCTTTGTCTGTAAATGTATCTTATGTGATAATACTGGAAAACTGCCAGGGATTGGGCTACCCTACACCTATGATAGACTTACTCTTTCTAGCCCATATTTGAGGCAACAAATTTCTACTACACAGACGTCAGCAGTACTTATTATCAGTCTACTATAGTAGCGAGACATTAACCATTTCTGTATCCTTGGAAAACAATGCAACATTATTTCCAGGGCTTGGTAAATGTACCATCAACATGTTACAGTATTTTTAGGGTGACTGTTGGTGTGCTAGGTCTATTCTTTTCACATCGACATTTACGTCAGTATTTCTGATATCAAAATGGTGTAATAAACTTATTTCTGTCATAAGTGGAAGTGGACCAGCCCAATAACGTGGGCCAATGTTACAACTCGCTGTGGTAATTGCTGTGAGGTTATTTCGCACACTCATTTATCAATACCTTAGGTTGGCAATAATTCTGGGATGCAGAAGTCCCATGCATTCTGCGTTCTCTAACTTTTACCTTCCCAAAATGGTGTCTTCCACCTTGTAAGCAATGAAACTTTACTGGAGGTTCAATGTATCCGTCTTTGTGCTGGTGCTGACTGGTCATCTATGGACCTCCCATAATGCTCCGCGGTGTTAGTAGGTTCTGCAAGTTCCGTCAAGGCCAACCTTAACTCGGCTTGTCAGAAACTTTAGTGGGGCTTGGGTCACCAGTGATGCAGGGCCCATCTCTGGCTTTATGGCAACGCCTGGTGGTGGTTCAGGTTATCTGCCTTGCTGATTTTGCGGTAGTAGCAAGCGATGCACAGACGTCAGGGCACTGTAGTGCTGGGGCTGCAGGGTCTTGTAACTCAAGGGTCGCAAGACCTTGACATGAAAGGATTGTGGGATCTTGTAATGCCGCGCAAGTTTGGCAGTGATCACAGGATCGTGTGATGCAAAGTTCACAAAGTTGTGCATTGGAGGGGTAGCAGGGCCTTGTGATGCATCTTTCTCTTATAAAGGGAGCAATGTGCCTTTTAACGCAGAAATTGCTTTGCCCAATATTGTAGGGGCTACAAGACAGTGTAATGTATGCATTGCAGGATCTTCTAAGGCAGGAGTGAAAATAGCTTGTAATGCAGGGCCTTGAAAATGTGGGTGGCAAGGCCTTGTTATGCAGGGATCACTGAGCCTTGGTCAATAACAGGCAAAGACTACAAAGAGACTTCTACCTGACCTATATTTCTTTCAAAAATAGCCAATGGCTTACATGTGCCCCACAAGGAGGAAGTTTATCCTATCTATAGTAAGATCATATAGAGATGGCAATGGTGATTAAACAGACATTCTTTATTTTTTTTTATTTATATTTGTTATTTTTCATTTTCAAAAACCACACAAGAATTTATTTGAGAGCGTACTAAGTTTACAAATCACAAAATTATATGATGTAATTGATTCAAGAGAATTTTTGACATCAATATAAAAAATTGAAATCTGATGCAAATCAATTTAATTCAATGTAACTGATATACCCCAGCATACTCATGCATAACCACACCATACTCACTCCATACCATACCACTCATTCACCTGACATACATAGTTATTGAATGTATTGAATTGAATTTATTTGCATCAGATTTCAATTGTGTACACTTGTCAAAAATTCTCTTGAATCAATTACGTCATATAAGTTTGTGATTTGCGAACTTCGTACGCTCTCAAATGAATTCTTGTGGTTTTTGAAAATGAAAAATAACCAATATAAATTAAAAAAAATCAAGAATAATGTCTGCTTAATCACCATTGTCATCACTATATGATCTCACTAAAGATAGGATATACTTCCTCCTTGTGGGGCACATATAAGCCATAGGCTATTTTTGAAAGAAATATAGATCAGCTAGAGGTCTCTTTGTAGTCTTTAAATGAACCTTGGAACTTTCTTTAGGCTTGGGCTCTTATACTTGAATACGCCCAGAAGGCATCATACAAGCTTTTAATAGCTCCCTGTGGGCTTTGTTTCCTTTTCTATAACAACTCACATTCGGATAATACTTAGAACCTGCAGCTTCCCTCAACCAGATACCACCATTCCTATGGGCAAGTCAGTTTGAAGTTCTTCACTGTACAAGTCTCGTCATTCACTCATTGATTCATTCGTGTGCGTCTTCAATCTTACCTGAGGGCTGACAGGATCTGCGTGCACCAGCGCTTCCAAGCCTGCAGGAATGGAACAGCAGGGCATGTGAAATGTATTCTAGCACGACAGCCTATTTCCCTAAAGCAGTTTGCTGCACACACTGCCATAAGATTGTCACACTCCATGTGCCCAGTCAGGTGTTTAGCCACCACCAGCTCTTGCACAATTAGAAACAAACTCACAGGTGGCGCAGCAATTTAAGTGGAGACTTCTGAAGGTGGTGCATTAAGTGGGTAGGAGCGACACTCCTTGACCCTCCACTCTCTGACACTTTAATACACTCTATGCTACTTCAACCTACTCCACACTACTCTATGGCACTACTCCACTCTATACCACTCCACGACAATCTACTCCACTCTACGACAATAACTCCTCTCAACTCCCTCTACGTCACTCCAAGCCACTTTACTCAGCTCTACGCCACCCCACTCTAATCTACTCCACACCAGTGGCGTAACAAACCTTGAGGGGGTCCCCCTGCAGGGTAGGTGAAGGGGCCCCCTCCGGATTCAATCTAGAGCTCCCCAGCAGAAGTGCGGTGCTGACGGGGCCCTCTGGAGGGTGAGGGCCCCCTGCACCACGTGGGCTGCAGAGGCCTGTGTTACGCCCCTGCTCCACACCACTCTTTGCCACTCTACTCTACAATACTCTAATCCACTCCACACTACACCTATCCACTTTAAGACACTCTACTTGATGCTCCTTAACAATACTCTATGCCATTCCACTCCACTCTACCCCATGCCACTCTATCCCAATACACTCCACGACCCTCCACTATACTGCTCTACATTCTATGGAAATCCACCCCACTCTATGCCACTCCACTCTACTCAATTCACACCATGCCAGTCTCCTCTATGCCACTGACTTTTAGCCATGCTGAACAGCAGCCAAGCTGGTGTACACCATGGCTAATACACATTGGCTCCTGTACAGGCGAAACCTATTGCCTATGCCAAAGCTTGTTTCTTTTTTCTGGCATGAAGTACATCTTCAAACTAGACTACATTATAAAGTTCTAGCGATCCAGCTTGAAAGGTGCTCTCCCTAGCCAGATGGCACATAAAGATGTACATACCCGCGAGTTCATTGTTTTATGGTTTTTCTTGGTCTTCTTCAGGAACTGTTTCAGACTGCCAGAAGAGACATATTCGGTTATGAAAACCACCTACAAGACAGATGGGAACAGATCCGCTTTAGCAAACTAGAAGTAACAAACAGCAAGTACCAAATATTACAGATGGCACTGTACCAAACTCTTGCTGCTTGTTCGCTTGGTCCCTGCCACCCGCCTGATGCCCTTGTGACCAATGTCCCGTCAGCATCCTTCCATACATGGGCGAATCATCAACATACTAGCAGTATAATTCTATTAGCTGGAATAAATTCCACTGCACAATCGTACGTACACTCATAAAGAGCAAATATTAAGGAGGTATATTGGAAATCTCATTCTCGGGATATGTGCTGGGAACCCTCACCCGGGCAGAGGATTCTCGCACGTCCAGCCAGTACTTGTGAAACTTCACTACGTTGGGGTGATCGACGACCATCAGGTTCTCAAACATTGTCCTGATCTTCTCCTGTAAGAAAGAAGGAAAATGTAAAGTACACGTATACCAGGGCAGTGGTCTAGATAGCCGAAACTGACAACAACAGAAGTCCTACATCAAGGACACAGCCGACATGATTACAAAGGTTGAAGGGTTATCCTTTCAAGATGATTGTGAATATATGGTGACTCTAGATCTAGAGTCACTATATACAAACATACCACAACAAAACACTATTGAGGCTATTAGAACACTCCTAGAAGTCACTGAAATTACAGGAGGTAATAAAGAATTTATAGTGAAATGTGTATCGATGGTGCTTCTTAATAATATTTTTCTTTTTAAAAAAGACCTGTACTTACAGCGGAAGGGTACCAGTATGGGCGCAACTTGCGCCCCAAGTCTGGCTTGTATTTACGTCAGTGTATTTGAGGATAAACATATCTATAATAGTGTTAGCCCTTTTTTTGAGAATATCCGTAATTGGGTTAGGTTCATAGACGACATTTTTTTCATTTGGTCAGGAACACAAGAAAATCTAAATGAATTTTTGACATGGATTAATTTGGGAGACAGCAATTTAAAATTCACAGACTCATATAGCAACCAAAAAGTAAATTTTTTAGATATTACTATAAAGAATGAAAATAACAAATTGGCCGTAGAATTATACAAAAAGGAGACGGACCGAAACACGGTCCTTCACTATAAAAGCTATCACCCTAGAAGTCAGCGAGATAACATCCCATTTGGAGAGTTTCTCCGTCTGAGGAGAAATTGTACCTCCATAGGTGACTTTTATAAACATGCAGAACAGACCAAGATTAAATTCAAAGAAAGGGGATACCCGAATAAACTAATTAATCATTCTCTAAAACGAGCACGCTACTATAATAGGAAGAGCCTTTTAGAAAAGAAAAACAAAGAATGTACTACAGAGAAGATAGTGATGGTAAGCCAATTCTCAGGGATTGCCAACCAAATTAAAAATGTGATCAACCACAACTGGAAGATCCTTAATGACGGAATGGATAACATACTCCCTAGACCATTATATGCCTTTAGGAAAAATAAAAACCTACGCTCTACCCTGGTCCACACCTATAGGGAAGACGTGATAGACACCCAAAGAACCCTGACAGGAGAAAAAGCAGTAGGGAACTACAAATGTGGCTCTTGTAGTGTATGCGAACAATGTCTGGTAACGAAAGAAGTTTGTATCAACTCTACAAGACATAAAATTACTACCTTAAATAACTGCAGAAGTAAGAACCTGTCTATCTGATATTATGCCCTTGCGGCCTAGGGTACATAGGAGAAACAGGAAGAGAACTCAGGACAAGAATAGGGGAACACAAGTCAGCAATCAGAACAAATAAGGAAAATGCCCCTTTAATGAGTCACTGGAAAGAAAAAAATCACAGTGACAATGATATCAGCTGGGTTGTAATAGAAAAAATTAAAGAACACACGAGAAGGGGGGACAGTAAAAAGAGGAGAAAGTAGCAAGAACAATGGTATATGGTAAAATTTAATACAATTAAAGGTGGCCTAAACACAAGAGAGGATTGGGACTCAGTAATTTAGTGGACACATAAATAGAGCAGATTCAGTCTAACCAAATAGGCCAGATGGATCCAATAGACTGTAAGACTGTAAACAATATAGAGACTTGAATTTCCCTATTTTAATTTTAATCATAAATTTGGAAAGTGAAAGTCTAAAACAGACGATTAGGATAGATGCATTTAATTAAATGTTCAGTGAATTTCCACAGTAGTGGACAGATTAGACAAAGAGTGTACGTGTAAAGGGGTGGAAATGATGGTTGGACCCTGTTGGCCACGTAACACTAAATAGAACTTGGAAAAACTCTAGCAAGTTCGTGCATAAATTACAACATAAAATGGGCGTGATAGTAACATTTAGAACATGTGAAAATGAGCGTACATTGGAAGGCGACCTGCTGACTCAATAGGAATAGAACACATAACCACCTTAAGCATACCAGGAAAAAAACGTATCTATATAAGATAAAATGCAGGAGACATAGATATAGGGGGTAGATGTTTTGTGAATAAATGTGTACTTCCGACCAAATTGACAGCAAATAAAATCAAATAGATGCAATCCCTTGAAACTATAGGCTATAAACTCCATTCCAAGATGGCCGAAATAATCGCGCCCATAACATAGGGAGAATGCGCAGGCGCGAAGTTTAAGACGTATAACGTAGTCCACTGATCCCAGCTGAGTTGCATTAGGCACCGCGGAATAAAAAAGACCCGTGAAAGTGAGTTTGGCCACTATCGATACACCGGCAAACAGGAGGGGAAGCAAGACGTGCCCATGCGACAGGTGAGTGTTTGCAACCAGGGAGGCTTGAGATCAGCGTAAATAATAGGCGCCACGGTTTTTACTATAACTAATGTTTAGTAGTGATTAGGATTCTCGGTCGAGAACGGGTAGAACCTAATAATCTGGGATCGCGAAGTCTCGGCAATGCAGGCTTCAGGGATTTGATATTTAAAACCGCCCTGTAATCTTTTTAGTGTAAAGGGGACATTGTCAATATGACCAGCACATGAAATATAGAGCAAGTCGGCAAACCCGACCACAAAGATAACTACGGGGAGTTGGGAATACTTTGACAAGGAGGCAATAACAACTTGTGGGTGGTGATATAGATCAGCCCAATCCCATGCCTCTCAGTAGAACTAACTGGGTATTAAACGGAAAGCTAAATTTATTATACTCTCAATGTTTAAGGTACAAGTAGGAGCAGAACATTTATGACTGTGTTCTTTTTTATAGAACACATCCGTTCGGAAGCATAATAAACACGTACAACAGTTACCCCCTGTAGATATTGCAAAAAACGGGAAATCATCTTCGAATTGGAAAGAAGGTAAGACAATCTATGTCTTATAGAATACCAGGGTAGAAAATGAGACTTTTACGATTAGAAATCAATTCTACTTTACAATCTTTTTTCAGAAAACAGACACCCGCCTAGCAAATACACGTGGACATTGAATAAGGAATATGCTACTTACCAGTATGCATCTGTTCTTGGCATAGAGGGCTGCAGAGTGGTACATTATGAATAGATCGCCATGGGGCGTGGCTTGAGCGCCGAAGGGAATGGCGGCGTGAGCCCGGAGCTCCGCGCCTCTTCCCCCGCAAGAATCCTGTTACAGGGGCCGTAGAGCCCGTGTGTGCCCCGGCGCCGGATGATGGCCCGGCGGTGACCGCCTGGGCGAGATTTGGGCAGCCGGCGACTCCGCGGACCTGGGAACGACCGCCGATCGCGGCGGCCTCTGGAGCGGCTGAGGGACTGGCGCCGAGCAAGATGGCGGCCGCAGCGAAGCCCTAGAAAGCGGCGGATCGCCGAGAGTCGCACTGCCGGCGTGCAGGGTGAGGGCGCGATAGCTGGAGGTGTCGGGCCCCGCACGGAGAGGATTGTTCCTCGGCGACCGGCCGCGGCGAGCGGCGCCATCGGTGGAGAACGGAGTGGGCGTGGCCTCCTGGTGGCCCCGTACAGCAGTGATCCGGCGGACCGACCCGGATTAAGGCATCGGCCGGCCCAGTAAGTGAGCGAGGACCTCCTGGGGAGAAGGGGAACAGAGGGAGACGGCGAGCGCTGCAGCGCATTCTGGGCCCCCCCCTCCCCCCGCGGCAGAGACACACACGTCTTGTGGAGACGCTGGGAGCTCCCACGGAGGCTGAAACGGGCGGTAAAAGGGCCCCTGACATCCGGCCTGCCACACCGCCTCGGTGACGAAGTGTACGCTACCCCACAGCACCCGGGGGCTGGTCACAGCGACAAACGCACATACTGGGACGCCCATCCCGGGGCGCAGTAGCCGTCCAACGAAGCCCCGAGGAGCACAGGGGCGGTCCACGACGCCGGAGTCAGTGGGCAGTCGGGGTGAACGAGAGCAGCGGGCCGACCACGATGGGAAAGCCGAAGACCAAGGCGGAGGAGGCGGCAGCACCAAACGCAGGGGAAGGGGGCCCTGCGGAACAGACAGACCTGCAGCGGCTGCAGGACCGAATACTGGACGCCATAACGGCCACCAGGGATGCACTCCACAACGACATAGCGCAGGTGGCGTCGGGGCTGGGCCTACTCCGGGCTGACCATGATAAACTGAAAGACAGAGTTAAGGAGGCTGAGGTGGTGATCGGGGACATGGCGCCGGCTCACAAGGCGATGGAGAGTAAGCTGACGGAGGCCTTGGACCGCATAAGCACCCTAGAGAGACGGGCGGAGGACGCCGAAAATAGAAACCGACGCAGCAACATTCGGGTCGTAGGTGTGCCGGAGACGGAGGGGACGGGAGACATGATTGCCTACATGGAGGAATGGCTGAAGACGGTGGTGGCGCCAGAAGGACTATCGCCATTTTTCACTCTGGAGCGGGCCCACAGAGTCCCCTCAGGACCACCCAAACCCGGACTTCCACCCAGACCGATCATAGCCAAGTTGCTACACCACAAGGACAGAGATCTGCTCCTGCGTAGGGCCCGTGAGGATGGCCCCTTCCAGATTGCAAACAGTAGAGTCACGCTATTTCCGGATTTCACCTTTGAAACGCAGAAACAGCGGGCCTCCTTCCTCACGATCAAGAGGGAATTGCGGACTGAGGGCATCCCCTACTCCTTGCTTTTCCCAACCAGACTACGAGTGGTAGTGGACGACAAGGCGATTTTCTTCACGACATCGGCGGACGCTTGGGACTGGTGGGAGACGTACAAGGCCGGGACTGACGGAGCCAGAGTGAGAGAGGAGCGGGAGAAGGAGCGGGAGCGCTCGCCCAAGCGGCTGCGGAAATCGAAAAGACTCTGGAAAAGGGGTCAGGGGCAGCTGGGCCCATCGGCCTCACAAACGGAGGCGGAAAGGAAGGCGGCGCTGTTGGAGGTGGGGAAGCTCGGCCGAGCGGAAGGTTCCGGGTCCAGAGGGGCCTCAGACTCGGACACTCATGTTTCGGCCTCTGGATCGGAATCGGACTTGTCGGGACTACATCGCATGGAGGGGCCGCTGGTGACACCGCAGACGGCGGATGAGGTCCTCAACATATGAACTACTGTCGATGCTGATCGGGTAATGATTGGGATGTACGGGAGAGGGGGTTGCTGCCCTCGCACACAGTGGGGGCCGGGGCACACGGCGGGACTCGGGGCAGATGATCCATGAGGAACTGGGGGGGGGGGGGAGGACGGAGATGGGCGGCGCGGCCTCCCTTTGGACAAGGCCGCACTCCGTAGGCCCTTAAGGCACCCACAGCTGCGGCTGTGTAGTTGAGACCTGGGTCATCAGGTACGGGAGTTTGGATGGGGACTGGTATTTCGATATTGGGGCCTGTTCTGGGGGAGGGGGGGGGGGCTCCACAGTTGGGGATTGTTGGTTTGTTTTTTTGACACTGTTGACCCTGGGTACGCCATTGACAGGGCTGTTGGGGAGTTTTGTTTTTTACACAGGGGGCACCATCACCGCCAGCGGGCTGGACCTGGGAGGAGGGTTTCGACCGGATCACTGGGATAATGGCTAATGCAAATGTTTTGACTTGTATGACCTGGAATGTCCGGGGCCTACACACTATGCAACGCAGACACAAAGTGCATGCCTACTTAGTACGGAGGGGAGTACACATCGCGCTGCTGCAGGAGACGCACCTCACACAACGGGAGGGGGAGGCCCTACAAAGGAGATGGCGGGGCCAGGTTTATCACACCAACTATTCGGCTTATGCGCGAGGGGTGCTCATATGGATTAGGGCAGGCACGCCTTTCCAACTCTCACGGCACTGGATTGACCAGGAAGGGAGATATGTGGTGGTGGAGGGGAAGCTCGAAGGTAGAGATATAGTGTTAGCTAGCATCTATGCCCCGAACACGGACCAATTAGCTTTCCTAGCTGCACTGTCGGGGACGCTTGCCCACCCCTTTGCGGGCCCGGTCCTGCTGGGGGGTGACTTTAACTCCATTGCCGACCCCCTGCTGGACAGATCTCACCCCCCCCCCTTCGTGACTCCCCGGTACACAGACTCTCTAAGGGAAGGAGGGACTGGCAGGAGAACTGGGGACTCGTAGACGTCTGGAGAGGGCAACACCCGACTGATCGGGATTACTCGTTTTTCTCAGGGCTCCATGACCTGCATGTCCGACTGGACGCCATACTTTGCTCCCGGGAGGTGCTACCGTGCGTCACCAGCTCAGAATACTTGACGAGGACAATCTCAGACCATAACCCGCTCTTGATCCGGCTGGCGTGGGTTATGGGGAAGCCCAGGGTTCCGCTCTGGAGACTGAGGCCTGAGACACTGGAGGACCCCCTCTTCGGGGAGGCCCTTGCGGAAGGCGTGACCTCGTATTTCGCGGAGAACGCAGGGACGGCAACTTCAAGGGCGATGGAGTGGGATGCCTTTAGGCTTCCTGAGGCGGAAGCCGGGAGTTTGCATTGTTTTAACTTGTTTTAAATTGTGTTAAATAGATTTATTTGCTAAATACTCCTCTTATTTCGCTTGAGACACTCCAGACCGGCCAGCCGATTTTGGGCTGACACGGATCTCCGTTACCAGGGCGACGCCGCCTTGCCTTGCGGACACGCCCACACGCGCTGACCACGCCCCCTTGGACTATTAAGAGCGAGCGCTGAACGCGAGCACTCGTTCATGAAACTCACTCCTGAGGCGGAAGCCGGGAGTTTGCATTGTTTTAACTTGTTTTAAATTGTGTTAAATAGATTTATTTGCTAAATACTCCTCTTATTTCGCTTGAGACACTCCAGACCGGCCAGCCGATTTTGGGCTGACACGGATCTCCGTTACCAGGGCGACGCCGCCTTGCCTTGCGGACACGCCCACACGCGCTGACCACGCCCCCTTCACATGGCACACGCTGGTCAATAAAACATGTGCTACGATCGGAAGCGCAGCGGACGAGCGCAGCGGGCGCGCCGATTGCGCGCCGAAGGCGCGCATAAGGCAAGCTCGTCTGCGCTCGTCCGCGCCAAGGACGGGCCATGGGCCATCCCCCCTACAACACCTCTACCACGATCATCTTCGAACACGGTGAGATTACAATACTCATCAGCTGAGTTATTAGAACTTAAGCACACGGCCTCTATACCCCATGCTCTTCCTCACCTAGAATATTCAAATCCCTTGCTAGGTCTAATTCGATGCTCAACATGCACTCGAACATTATCGACACCTGACATAGCTGTCCCTTTACTGGTTCAAGCAGCATTAATTAATGCTAGATCCCTACCCAAACACAAACTAGAAATCGCCGACCTGATCGACGCACACAATTTGGACCTCTTGTTTATCACCGAGACCTGGGGCGATGAAGCCTCCGGACCCGACTTTAAGGCAGCTACCCCCGCTAATTACAATGTAAGCAGACTGGACAGGCCTATAAAGAAGGGTGGTGGTATTGCGATAATTTATAGAGATCATTTCAAACTTACAACGAAACATTTAACATGCCCAGAATATGAATCTCTCCTCTTTTCGTTATGCCTTACCACTAAATCTTCGTTCAAGGGCATCTTAATTTACCGCCCTCCTGGCTCAAGAGCCAAGTTTCTAGCTAATCTAGGTAACTTAATTGAAGCAGCTGCAGACTCCACCCACTTTACGCTACTGGGTGATTTTAATTTTCACCTTGAGGCACTTGACAACCACGATACCTCACAGCTAATATCAGACCTGGCAGCAGCTGGCATGACTCAACTGATAACCGCTCCCACGCACCTAGCTGGCCACACTCTAGACGGTCTGTTTACTAATAGCCCCTTAGTAAAGACCACCCAAATTATCCCTCTCATCTGGACAGACCATGCAGCGATTCTCTTTACTATAGAAACCAATCCATCTAAACGAACAGTCTCAGCTTCCTCTCAATCCTCATATAGAGACTGGAAAAACACCAATCTAACATATTTAGCAGAGATGATGCAGGAAAATCCCATCACGGAAGAGAACGATCCAACCCTAGCGTCCTCCATTTACCTGAGGAATCTAAACATGGCCTGTGATAAGCTAGCCCCTATCAAAACCTCCAATCATAATAGGAAAACACCATCAGCACCATGGTTTACGGAATCCCTGAGGATGCAGAAGCAACACTGCAGAAACCTCGAAAGGCGCTGGAGACGCAAATATACTCTGGCAGACAAAATGACCTACAAAAATGCTTTGGCCACCTATAAAGGTCTTATAGTTGCTGAAAAAAGCCGATATTATACCTCTCAAATCGAGCAAGCAAATAACTCAGCAGGCGAACTATACAGAGTGGTCAATACTTTGTCTAATCCTCCGGCACCCCAGCTAGAAGGATCTCAGCCATTAGTAGATGCTCTAGCAAACTACTTCGAGGAAAAAGTCAGATCCATCTTCAACACTTTTACGAATTCCGCTCCTTCTCCCGTCCTCGATTCACCTCCTGATAATACCAGACCTTCCCTATTATCCTTTGACACTGTCGGACAGGAGCATATTCGTCGCTTGGTATCGAGTATCAAATCTGGCTCCCCCCTTGACCCCTGCCCCCCAGCTATTTTAAACCGCATCCCCGATGCAATCTCCCCTGCCCTCACCACCATCTGTAACGCCATGTTTGCAACCAGCATATATCCTTCAGTATGGAAGGAAGCCATCATCAAGCCCCTTCTAAAGAAGCCCACCCTAGACCCCCAGCTCCCAGCTAGTTACAGACCCATCGCCTGTCTCCCCTTCCCAGCAAAAATTTTTGAAAAGTCTATTAACATCCAGCTTTCCAAATTCATCAACGATAATAATCTTCTTGATGAGACCCAGTTTGGTTTCAGACAGGGTCATGGGACAGAGACGGCACTACTAAAGGCTGCAGATGAAATCAGAGCAACCATGGACATGGGAGGAGCAGCGGACCTGATACTTCTGGACCTCTCGGCCGCTTTCGACACGGTCGATCATATCACTCTGATCGACCGTGTCTCAGCATTAGGAATAAGAGGCAAAGCTAAAGATCTGATTGCCTCATTCCTAGCCAACCGTCCCCAGACCATCAAGATGGGCAATTTCACCTCCCACACCTTCTCCCTCCCTTGTGGTGTACCCCAGGGCTCCTCGCTAAGCCCGACGCTGTTTAATATCTATGCGTCGGACCTGGCGAGGGTGATCAAATCCTACGGAATTGCCCTTACTACTTACGCCGATGATACACAACTTGTACTATCGGTGCATAACAATGGAACACTCATCGCAGCCAACTTCCAGGAGGGAATGAAGGCGATAGGCTCCTGGATGTCATCAAATTGCCTCAAACTCAACTCCGATAAAACGGAGGTGATGACATTCGGGAGCTTGCGCCCAGCATGGTCCCCTCAATGGTGGCCACCTCACATGGGGCCTCCTCCTCAGCCGGTGGCAAAGGTCCGCAACTTGGGAGTCATTTTTGACGACAAGCTGACGTTCCACCACCATGCCAACGCCATTGTTTCTTCTGCTTTCTACACTCTCAAAAAAATAAAAAAATTGCTTCCTTACCTCCCACAATCAGCAGGAAAAACGCTCATTAGTACATTAGTGTTCTCGAGAACCGATTATTGCAATTCACTGCTTCTGAATGCGCAAGAAGGAGTTCTCAATAAATTACAAGCAGTACAAAATGCTGCTGCCAGAACGCTACTGTTTATTCCCAAATTCTCATCTGTGTCCCTGCACATCAGGAAATTACATTGGCTCCCTATCAGGAGCCGAATCAAATTTAAAGCTTTGTGTATAGCTTATAAGACCTTGAATAACACAGGACCACAGTTTTTAAAAGAAGCTCTCCGTCCAGCTGAACAACAGAGGGTTTTACGTTCCTCTGCAGCCTTTCTGCTGAAAGTCCATCGTACAAAGAGGGTAAACTGGGGAGATAGACGCTTCACCATTGCCACGGCCAAACTGTGGAACACCTTACCGCTCTACATCAAAGCTGCTCCCACGCTTCTAAAATTCCGTAAAAGCCTTAAAACATGGCTATTCTCCTCCTCCTAACTCCATGTTCAGACATGACTACCTCACGCCAACTCCCCTGACATCTCCTAGTGAGTTCTATGAATTTAGCGCCGAGACACCCTCACGGGTATTTGTTCGCGCTTTAAAAATTGCTAAAATAAATAAATAAATAAATAAGTAGTAAGGGGCATCTGCATTCGAGACTATGTGGGCGTACGGAAGGTACTGCTGGGTGATCTGGCGAAGGCGGACGCGGACCTGAGAGAGACGGAGAGGAAGAGGCCTGGAAGGCCGGAACTCCAGGACTCTCTATGCTCGGCCAAGGAGGCGGTAGCCGTTGAGGTGGAAAGGCTTCGAGCTTTTGACCACAAGCGGTACGTGCTACGCTCCCATGTAGAAGGCGATAAGGTGGGCACCCTCCTGGCGTGGCTATCGAATCCCTCCAGGAGATGCGCTCCCATACTCCAGCTGCGGGATGCGACGGGAATGGTACAACAGACTCAACTAGGCATAGTCAACGTGTTCCAGCAATACTATGAGGGCCTGTACAAGAGTGACCCGGGCGGCAGGGCAGAACTGGTGGGTCCCTTCCTGGCTGACCTGCCACTAGGTCAGATAGAGGCGGAGCAGGCGAAGGACTTGGGGACGGACATTGACGCGGGCGAGATACGACTAGCGGTGAGGCGGATGGCGAGGAACAAATCGCCGGAGCTAGACGGACTCCCCATAGAGTTTTACGCCAAAAACCTGGACGTATTGGCCCCCCGTCTCCAGACTGTTTACAAGGAGGCAAAGGCAACGGGACGACTACCGCAATCGATGAGGGAGGCGTTGGTGGTCCCACTGCTGAAGCCCGGCAGGGAGAGCACTGACCCCACGTCATATAGGCCGCTATCTATGCTCACCGCAGATTATAAAATCCTGAGCTCCATTTTGGCGGCGAGACTCCTACCGCACATGGCGGGGTTGGTGCATGACGACCAAAACGGTTTTATACCGAACCGCAACACTACGGCTAATATCAGACGGCTCATCCGCATCATGGACGGGCTCACCGAGAGGACAGGGACGGAGCTGGTCCTGTCGGTTGATATTGAAAAGGCCTTTGACAGCCTCGAGTGGGACTACCTCTACGCTGTCATGGAGCGCTTCGGCCTGGGAGCTGGCTATATCCGCTGGACTAAGGTCCTTTACGCGGAAGCGATTGCGAGAGTGAGGGTAGGTCCGGCGGTATCCCTTCGATACCCGGTGGAGCGGGGCACTCGACAGGGCTGCTCCCTATCACCGCTCCTTTTTGCGCTGGCCATTGAGCCGCTGGCGGCCGCGGCCCGAACGGGGCGGCACATCCACGGAGTGCGGACCCGTGACGGGCATCATTTAATTTCACTGTATGCTGACGATTTATTGCTATTCCTCCGCGACGGGGGTGAGGACCTGAGGAAGGCGGAAGCTCTACTTGAGAGATTCGGAGAGATATCGGGCCTGCGGGTCAATTGGCCCAAGACAAGCTTGTTCCCGCTGCTGGAGGGCACTGCCCAGCCGCAGCACCAGTCGGAGGCGACCTGGAACCCTACCTGCATGAAATACCTGGGGGTTCACATCTACCATAAGCCGGAAGACTTACTCGAGGGCAACCTGGGACGGTGCGTGCGCGGACTGAAGGGCTGTATGTCCTTCTGGTCCACATTACCGCTATCAGTAGCGGGCCGGATTTCCCTACTAAAGATGGTAGCCCTGCCGAGATTACTGTACTATTTCCGGACGCTTCCAATCTGGATACCTGGTTCCTTTTTTAAGCTCCTCAAATCTCAGATCACATCGTTCATCTGGGGAGCGGGACGATGCAGAGTAGCGCTAGCCACGCTCACTCGCCCGAAGGATGAGGGGGGGCTGGCGGTGCCGGACTTCGAGCTCTATTACCTAGCGGCCCAATTACAGATCTTCACGCAGGAGGTAGCGAGGGTATTCCGGGGCCCGGAGGATGAAAATTTGCGGGGAACGCCCAGGCACGTCCTGGCGTACATAACCCTCCAGCAGCGGTTGGACAGTCGGGACTTATCGCTGGAACAGCGCACGTACCGACAATGCTGGAATCGGACCCAGAAGAGAGCGGGTTCCCAACGCCCTTACGCGCCTGAGATACCACTGGCCATGCTGACGGCACTACCACATGGCGGCGATTGGTCGAGCCTGCAGGAGTGGGAGGAAGCGGGAATTCAGGTGGTTGGGGACCTCTTTGAGGGTGGTACACTGCTCCCCTTCCGGGAGTTAACAGACCGCTTCGATATCCCGAGAGGAGGATTCCTGCTGCACGCAGCGGTGACCCGGGCGATGCATGCCCACTGGGGCACGGGGCTTGGGGAGCCCGAGACGGCAGCGGCGTGCCAATACACCATGATGGCGGCAGGCACGGTTAAGGCAGTTACATGCCTGTATAACCGAATGGCTAGGGAGAATATCCCTCCTCTCACATCCCTGAAAGCCAAATGGGAGGCGGACCTGCACAGGGACATTCCGGACACGACCTGGGCACAACTTGTCCGCAGAGCTCGTAACAGCACAAGGAACGCCAGGTTCCAGCTGATACACTACTATGTGTTGCATAGGGCGTACATGACACCAGGTAGAATACGGCGGTATTTTGGCGATGACACAGCAGCCTGTCCCCGGTGCCCGGAAGAGGGAGCTGAGTTAGTACACATGCTATGGGCGTGCCCGATCCTGCAGGACTTTTGGCAAGAAGTAGGGGAAGTACTGAATGAGGTGACGGAACGATCGCTAGAGTATGGACCGGCCGAATGCCTTTTGCACTGGTTCCCCCACACTCCCAAAAATAAGCTCACGAGTAAGTTTATCGACATGGGGCTGATGATAGCGAAGAGAGAGATTACCAGGAATTGGAAAGCGCGGCTAGGGCCTACTCCACGGAGGTGGCGGCAGGAGTTTCTGAAATGGGCCTCGGCTGACAGCACGCATAGATACCAATTAGCGCGCAGGACCCCTAACCAGACAGCGGCTGACACCGCGACAGCATGGGAAGTAATGGTGCAGGCGCTCAGGGATAGCGAGGCTGACACACAGGAGGAAACTCCCGGAGGGGAGGGCACAGAGGGAGCGAGTTGAGGCCCCAGGAACAGCAGGAATACGGGGAGCATGAGGCTAGCATCCCAGGGTTAGTACTAACGTAGCCTTAGGCGGGTGATGGTGTGCGGGTAGGGGTGAGAGGGGGGGGGTGTTTAGGGGCTAGCGCGGGGAAGGGGGAGTTGGGGTTCAGCGCGTAGTTTGTTAGGACAATAAAAGTAGACATACACTTAATCCGGACAATAATTACTCCTCTCTACGGAACGTCAGGCATGGAAGTGCAGATACTTTACCGCCGCCCAACCCCCGGGTTGTGGGCCGGAAGGCTGTGTAATGATTGATGAAACGTACTGTATATCTGCTGACATTTAGGTTGCTACTGCTATCCGTATATTAGCCTGTACAGGTATGTCTACAATAAAAATTATTTAAAAAAAAAAAAAATTATGAATAGATCGCCATCTGGTGTTGGGCTCGGATGATTGCACTTTGTTTTTCTCTTGGAGAGTCTTTGTCTTTTGGTGACTCCTCCCTTGGTTGGTAGTGCGCATGGGCATCGGCTCCATCCTTAGATTGTTTTGCCATAGTAGGGTTAGATGGAGTAGTATAGTAGAATACAGATAAGAATGCCCATGTAAGTGTATCTAAATAACATAATGTTGGAACAGACACAGGTTCCCGGGGAGGCTGGGAGGGCATGTACCACTCTGCAGCCCTCTATGCCAAGAACAGATGCATACTGGTAAGTAGCATATTCCGTTCGAGGCATATGGGCTGCAGATGGTACATTATGAATAGACTATACAGCAGTTCTCTCCCTAGCGGTGGTCGCCCGTGTCTGTTGCAACTGTCTGAAACAATGTTTTTAGTACTGCTTGACCCACTCTAGCTTGTTGTGTTGTGTGCACATCTACACAATAGTGCTTTGTGAAGGTGTGCGGTGTAACCCAGGTAGCTGCTTTGCATATGTCATCTAGTGGAATGTTTCCCAAAAATGCCATTGATGCTCCTAGTTTACGTGTAGAGTGAGCTCTAGGAGGAACAGTTAATGTTCTCTTTGCCTTTAAGTAGCATATTTGAATGCATTTTACAATCCATCTGGCAATGCCCGCTTTGGAGATGGGATTGCCTTTATGTGCAGGAGAAAACGCAACAAATAGCTGTTTTGTCTTTCTGAACGTTTGTGTTCTCTCTATATAGTACAATATGGCCCTTCTAACGTCTAGTGTATGTAGGGCTCTTTCAGCTACTGTTTGTGGTTTTGGAAAGAAAACCGGCAATTCCACTGACTGATTGATGTGGAATGCTGAAATAACCTTCGGTAAGAATTTTGGGTTTGTTCTAAGAACCACTTTATTTTGGTGTAGCTGCATAAATGGTTCCTGAATCGTGAAAGCTTGCAGTTCGCTTACTCTTCTAAGTGACGTAATAGCTATAAGGAAGGCCACCTTCCATGTGAGGAATTGTATTTCACACCTATGCATAGGTTCAAATGGTGGTCCCATTAGCCTGGTAAGCACTATGTTGAGATTCCAGACTGGGGAAGGTGGTCTTCTTGGTGGAATGACTCTTTTGAGTCCTTCCATGAAAGCTTTATTTGCTGGCACTTTAAACAGTGACAGATGTTGCCTGTTTTGTAGGTACGCCGCTATAGCTGCGAGATGAACTCTGATAGAGGTATATGCTAGATTACATTGCTGTAAGTGTAATAAATAGCAAATGATTTGTTTAGTGGATGCGTCCAGAGGGTTGATGTGCTTACTGTTACAGTGTATAGCAAACCTCTTCCATTTCGCTGCATAACATGCTCTGGTGGTAGGACGTCTTGCTTGCTTAATGATTTCCATGCATTCTGGTGGTAAATCTAAATACCCAAACTCTATGACCTCAGGAGCCAGATCGCTAGGTTCAGTTGTTTGGGATCTGGGTGCATTATTTCTCCATGGTTCTGTGTAAGATGCATGGGTAGTAACCTTAGCTTTTGATGTGGTACTTGTGAGAGTTGTAGCAGCGTGGTGAACCACGGCTGTCTTGCCCATGTAGGTGCCACTAGTATCATTGTCATTGAATGTTGCTGTAGTTTCCGAACCAGTAATGGAATTAGTGGTAGAGGAGGGAACGCGTAAGCAAATTTGTTGGACCAATTTATCCACAGTGCATTGCCCTGGGACCTTTGGTGTGGGTACCTGGATGCGAATTCTTTGCATTTTGCGTTCTGATGATTGGCAAACAGATCTATCTCTGGTTGCCCCCATCTTTGGAAGAATGGCTGTAGTATTTGGTCGTGCAGCTCCCATTCGTGTACTTGTTCTGACTGTCTGCTTAGGATGTCTGCTATTTGATTTTGAATTCCTGGTAGGTGTTCCGCTAACAGGTAGATCTTTTGAGGAATGGCCCATCTCCATATGTCCTGTGCTAGTCTGGACAGTTGGAGAGAGTGCGTCCCCCCCTGTTTTTGAATATAATACATTGCAGTCATGTTGTCTGTTCTGATCAGGACTGCTTTTCCTGCTATTTGCATTTGGAAAGCTTTTAGTGCTAGAAATATTGCTAATAGTTCTAGGTAGTTGATGTGCTGTTTCTTTTGCTGCACACTCCACTTCCCCTGTACTGTATATCTGTCCATATGCGCTCCCCATCCGGAGAGCGATGCGTCCGCTGTTATTATCATTTGTGGAATTGGCTCTAGGAACGACCTTCCCTTGGAAATGTTTTCTGTGTTCCACCACTTCAGAGAGCGATACGTCCGGTCGTTTACCAACACCAGATCTGTAATCTGACCTTGAGCCTGATTCCACTGTGTCGCTAGACACTCTTGTAGTGGGCGCATTTGTAGTCTGGCATGTGGTATTAGCAGTATGCAGGAGGACATCATGCCTAATAGTTGCATAAACACTCGTGCTGGTAGTGAGTGTTGTGGTTGAAATCTTTGTATTAGCCCGACCATTGTCTGTACTCTGATTGGGTTGGGGTATGCTATTGCCTTTTCTGTGTCTACTGTAGCCCCCAGGTATTGCTGAATCTGGTTTGGTTGCAGGTGTGATTTTTTGTAGTTCACCGTGAACCCTAGGTGGTGCAGCAATTGAATTGTCTTCTGTGTGTTGTGAAGACATTCTTCCTTTGACTTGGCCTTTATTAGCCAATCGTCCAAGTATGGGAAGACATGTATTTGTTGTCTTCTTAGGTGTGCTGCCACCACAGCTAGACATTTTGTGAAAACTCTTGGTGCTGTTGTGACACCGAACGGAAGGACTTTGAACTGATAGTGTTGTCCTTCTAACACAAACCTTAGGTATTTCCTGTGGGCTTTGTGAATTGGGATATGAAAGTAAGCGTCTTTTAGATCCAGTGTAGAAAGAAAGTCCCCTTTCTTCAGTAAAGGGAGTACTTGTTGGAGCGTGACCATGTGGAAATGCTCCGAATTTATGTACGCATTGAGAGGTCTGAGGTCTAATATCGGTCTTAGGGACCCGTCCTTTTTGGGGATCAGAAAGTATAGAGAGTATACTCCCGTTCCTTGTTGATCTTTTGGGACCTTCTCTATTGCATGCTTTTGTAGAAGTGCTAGAACTTCTTCTCTTAACAATGTTAGATGATCCTGACTCATTGGACGCTGTTTGGGGGGGATGTTTGGTGGGGTAGCTGTGAGTTCTAGGCAATAACCATGTTGGATAATTTGTCTCACCCACTTGTCTGACGTGATGTTTTCCCAGATAGGTAGGAACTGTGATAGACGTCCCCCGACCGGTGTTATGTGGTCTGGGGGGAGTTCTATGAAGTCACTGTTTTGGTGTTGAGGCGTTGCGGTTGTTATTATTTCCGCGGCCTCTACCCTTATTGTTGTTACCTCTGTAACTGCCTCTTGAATTACCTCTGGGTGATGTTGGTGTGAAAGATGTGGATTGCTGATTTGTTCCTGTGTTCTTTGAGCCCCCTCTATAGGTGGATCTACGAAAGGAACCTCTGTGTGTTGGCTGTTGCAATGCTCCCATTGACTTAGCCGTTTCCGTATCTTTCATTTTTTCTAATGCCTCGTCTGTGCTTGAACCAAACAATGTTTTCTGATCAAATGGTTTGTTCAATAGGGCTGTTTGCACCTCTTGTTTGAATCCAGAGATTCTAAGCCATGCATGCCTTCTTAGCATGACACTGGTGTTAATAGACCTTGCTGCAGTGCCTGCTGCGTCTAATGCACACTTAATGGAAGTATTGGTTATTATTTTACCTTCCTGTATTAATTGATCTGCCTTTTTTTGGTGTTCCTTTGGGAGATGTATGAGAAGTTTTTCTAACTCATCATAATGTGCCCTGTCGTAACGTGCGAGTAGTGCTTGTGTATTTGCTATACGCCAGCTATTCGCTGCCTGTGATGCTACTCTTTTGCCTGATGCATCTATTAACTTCGACTCTTTATCTGGTGGAGGTGCCTCTCCTGTAGATAGTGAGTTTGCTCTTTTGCGAGCGTTTGAGACCACCAGCGAGTCTAGGGGTACATGTCCTCTAATAAAAATTGGGTCCTTTGGAGCCGCTTTGTATTTTTTATCAATTCTGGGGTTTAACACCCTGGCTCTCACTGGGTTTTCGAAAATTTCCTCTGTGTGACTAAGAAGACCCTTTAACATAGGAAGAGTACCTGATGTTCTCTGTGCATTAGGTAGAGTCTCTAACAAGAAATCTTCTATTTGAGGTTCTGTGTGCATATCTAGCTTGTGATATTTTGCTGCCCTATTAATGAGCTGCACAAATCCTGTGTTATCATCAGGTGGTGAAGGCTTTGAGGGATATAGCTGTGGGTCGTTGTCCTCATCTGACCCTACATCATAGTTTTCCCATGGGTCCTCCTCATCTGGGATAGTTTCGTCATCCCCTTGAGGTTCTCCCTCCCCTAGATCACTGTCTACATCTGACTGAGGTGTAGCTGGTCTTGGTGTGGAAGGTGTAGGAACATTTGGCTTATTGTGAGGAATAGGAGAAGAGGGTGTGACTCTTGGACGAGGAGAAGCAGGAGGAGTTATATTTGTCCCCATTGTTCTCTTTTTTGGAGGAAGAGGTTTATCTTCTGACTGTTCACTCTTTCTCTTCTTTGTGACCACTTTCCCAGTTTGTGGATCAATAAACAAGATCTTTTGTTTGGGATCTGTCTGTTGCTCCTGAATCGGTACCGAAGGTCCTGGTTCCGAGAGGTGCTTTTGTTTTCGATCGTCAGATCTTGTTGTTTTCGGCACCGAATGTTTGCTCGATTCCGACTTTCTCGGTATCGAGTGTCTCTTGGGCGATAAGTCATATTTGTGTTTCGACATGGAATGTCTCGATACCGAGCTTTCCTTTGCATGTAGCCTCGGTGTCGAAGTCGATGTCGCCCTTTTGTCGGATCCGACATGGTGGGAGTCCGAGTGTTTCGGTTTCAGTTTCGGTTTCGGTTTCGTTGCCGGGCCCGAAGGCGGGGCGTCGGAAACTTTTTTCAGCGGTTTGACCGGGCCCGAGGGCGGGGTCGTTACCGCACGGGGTCGGTTTTTCGGTAAGGGGACGTCGTCACTCACGGTTTGTTGATCGATGAGTTCCTCGGTCTCCGACTGGTCCCCTTCCGAACCCGACTGTTCTTCTTCTTCTTCCTCGATTTGGTCGTCTCCGAACAACTCCGGGATCGCTTCCGCCTGCATTCTGGAAACCTCGTGTCTTCTAGCTCGACGATTCCTAATCGTTAGCTTGGAGGAGAATGCTGCGCAGGCTTCGCAGTCCCTGGATTCGTGTTCAGGCGATAGACAGAGGTTGCACACCTCGTGTAGGTCCTTGTGTGGGAACTTAGCACCACACTTTGGACATTTTTTGAATGGAGTCCTTTCCATGGACCCCGGGCTTGACTGCGTCGAAAAAGGCCTCCTGTTCTTCGACGTAGATTCAAGTTTTTCTCTTCGATTTTTTATTTGCAACGCGTCGGAATGGAAAAATGAACGCGTTCGATAACAATACCGTCGAATTGGAAAGGGAATACGCGTCGATAAATCACTTTCTTCTGAAGTTGATCTGGAGCGTCTCGATCCTCATCCGAACCCGATGGCGGAAAAAAACAATCTAAGGATGGAGCCGATGCCCATGCGCACTACCAACCAAGGGAGGAGTCACCAAAAGACAAAGACTCTCCAAGAGAAAAACAAAGTGCAATCATCCGAGCCCAACACCAGATGGCGATCTATTCATAATGTACCATCTGCAGCCCATATGCCTCGAACATATTGAAACCATGAGGGAAATCATTTATTCAAATAATACGAAACAAATGCAGTAGCTGAACTCTATAATAAAAGGTAAGCGATCTGCTAGTAAAAAGGCGTTAACATAAACGAGCATAGAATAAGATTAGTCCCAATTTAATTTGCACAAAACTTAAATCCACAGAGAATCTTAATTAATAATCTATCGGAAAAAACATTCCTACAACTGTGAAGCCTGTCACCAAAAGGATACTGACTAACGTCTTGGTGCTACAGCCGTCTTACGGATTTAAAAGGTTAGTAAAGAATATAAAAGCTAGCCAAAAGCCACAAAGCCTTAACGAGATGTGCATACCAGGGCAATAGACTTATGTAGTAACTACTCCAGTCTAGATCAACATGTCTTATAAAAAAAAGATAGGGATACCGTATACACGCTCGGGTATACAAGGGCAAAAAATATACACGCTCGGGTATACAAGGGCAAAAAAACAAAATGTAACGGAGGACCGCAAGCCTGTGAATGCAATGTACTGCAAATTGTATAATATTGAAAGCACTAGCAATGTATGTAAATGCCATCAGAAAAATGAAATGCAACTAGAGGCCACATATATAATCTTGGTTGACAATAAGTATGTTACTGCTATGATTATAGAGAACCACACACGAAGAGAGGTTGACATTGTTCTACAAAGAGTAAGAGCAAAAGAGAGAAATCTGTGGTAGTCGAAAAGTCGGAATGGAAAATCCTCCACTAAATGTATATGTTAATCATGTATAGTATAAAACCCATAGTGAATTACAATGATAGCTATATATTTTTTTGATATACAGAAGGAGACCTCTTGTATGAAATTGAGGACCCCACAATTAACGGTCCTGAGGAAGGTGTGACCGTATCTGTGGTATTTACACCGAAACGCGTCGACGCAAGGGAACAAAAGAGAATCCAACTAAGCCTAGAAGATACCAACTACACACAAATTTTACAACTGTGGTATCATGTTACAAATACAGTGAGGCTATTGGATCCCATTATTTGGTTGAATTATCATTCGAGCAAATACTTTCTTTGGGGTATTTCTGTCCTGTACAATCTGTTGTTATTGATACTTTTGTATTTGTTTCATTTTTCAGGTCTACATGTAATGCTTTTGTAACGATGAAATGTTTTTTTAATTATGAAATGTTATTCCTGTGTTTTTAAAGGTATATTTTTAACATGAAGAGGTAATGCGCATTGTATATACTGTATATTTTCAGAAAAATTATCCATTTTCTCTGAAATTTTAAACCCTAGTTTTCTGTTTTAATTAAAGACTGTAAACGTTACATTTTGGTTGTTGGTGTGTCCCTAAATTACACGCTTAGGGGTGGTCTTCACAGACCATTATTCTTAAAAATATTCCAGGGATTCTTTCTGGACTTACTAGATAGCCGAAACGACAGAAGCACTAGTAGGACAGACTCACTGTAGAGTTTTCCAACACTCAGTCCTGCAGTCCAAACCACCTTTGCGGAAGGTATTCACTGTGGCAGCTCCTCTTCCCTTTTGTACTACAGGCCCAACCATCTTTGTAGAGACAAGGAAACTCACTACAGAGAATCTCTTAGCTCCTAGTTACCCAGCCCCTACCACCTTTGTTCAGACAGGGATACTCCGTGTAGAGCTCTCCTACCCCATGCATCGCAGCCGCTACCACCACTGTGCAGAAGAGGATACTCACTACAGGGCTCTGCTAGTCCTAGTATTGCAGCGCCTACAACCTCTGTACAGACCAGGATACTCACTGTAGAACCTTCCTACCCCTAGTCCTGCAGCCCCTACCACACAGAGACAAGGGTGTGCTTTAGGAATGCAGAATGGAATCAGAGCACGTTTCACAGACTTAAGTGATAAGAAATGCAGGTATATTCGTGTCCCCTTTTTGGCCACCAGCAGCTGAGTGCCCCTAATTAACTTCTTTCGCTCTCCAGCCACGCTACAAGGTAGAACAAGCATTTGCAATGCAATACGTCTCGCATTAGGAAAGTTTGAGGTATTGGTATTGTAAATGACAAATATTTGATTTATGTGTTGGTTTTGAAAATATCGAAATAAATAGATTGGTCATTTACAATGCCAATAGTTTTAACTTTCGCAACGTGACACCTATAGCATTTCGAATGCAATATGTGTTGTATTTACATGACTTAGATGTATTAATATTACAAATAACAATGGCTTTTATTTTTTTCAATAATTAATACTTACATAAAAGTTGTTGTAATTTATAATGGCAATAGCTTAAACTTTTGTAAATAACTTTTGGGAAGATTATGTTCAGTGTATTTTATTGTGATGAAAATCCAAGAACAGAAGTGAAATATTAACATCTTTTTGTGACATTTGTAATAAAGCTTGAAACATTGAGAGAACATATTACAACCAGTTGTGTTGAATGGTTGCACAGAGTGATGCTGTGGCATTCAGTGGTGCTGAGTGATGCTGTGGCATTCAGTGGTGCTGAGTGATGCTGTGGCCTTCAGTGGTGCCGTCAGTGGTGCGGAGTGATGCTGTGGCCTTCAGTGGTGCCGTCAGTGGTGCCGAGTGATGCTGTGGCCTTCAGTGGTGCCGAGTGATGCTGTGGCCTTCAGTGGTGCCGAGTGATGCTGTGGCCTTCAGTGGTGCCGAGTGATGCTGTGGCCTTCAGTGGTGCCGAGTGATGCTGTGGCCTTCAGTGGTGCCGAGTGATGCTGTGGCCTTCAGTGGTGCCGAGTGATGCTGTGGCGTTCAGTGGTGCA